>NW_025110160.1:0-13253 GCF_011392965.1 Frieseomelitta varia | reverse complement strand
GTTGCATCGAGCTTTAAGGCCCTGGCTTAACGGAAACCGGGCCAAAAAAAAAAAAAAAAAAAAAAAAAAAAAAAAAGAAGGAATTTTCAACCAAGTGACGGCGATCTCCTCGCCAGAGGGGGGAGAAGAGGAAGGGACGAGTCCCGTGCGTGGAAGGATTTTTAAAACGGTGCAAGAACCGCGACAGAGAAGTCTCTGGTAGCATGGTTGTAACGCTCATTAAGATTCAGGGTTGAGCTGAAAATAGCGCTCGAGATCGCTCCGCGGTGGCAAGGACGGTAGTTCTCCAACGTCAACGTTAAGTTCCTCTCGCAACGAGCCACGTCGTAACTCGAAATGAAAGAAAAAGAAGAAAGAAAGAAAAAAAGAAAAAAAAAAAGAAGAGAAAGAAATCCGCCACTTGGTTTTCTCACGCGCTTCGGTAATTTAGTCGGCGTTTAAAATGGCGTGTTTCACGCGAATATTTCTTACCCGATTTCCCTTCCTCCCCCCCCCTCCCCCTCCCGCTCTACCCCTCCGTCTTAGCTTATCGATTCGTTTTCTGCTTTAGGGGCGGCCCGGCAGGATCCCGCGGTGCTTAGAAATTGGAATCACGAGAAAAAGAGTCGTTGATGGATGTCGATGGCCTCCCGAAAATTCCCTTCCCTCTCTCTCTCTCTCTCTCTCTCTCTCTCTCTCTCTCTCTCTCTCTCTCTCTCTCTCTCTCTCTTTCTTTTAATATTAACCACCTCGTGCAAAGTATTTTTGCCAGACGCATCGAGATTCGCTTATTTTAACTCTCGTCTCGCGTTGCACCTCGCGATCGATCGTCCATCCGAGAAGAAGGAGATCTCGTCTCGCGTATTTTCGAACCTCGGCGTGTGAAACTCTCTCTCTCTCTCTCTCTCTCTCGTTGCGAGAAGCTCTGGAGAAACTTTGATCCCCTGGCTAATTGTCACGGCACCGGACCCTCACCGGGTTCGTGTATCTATCCGCTTTGTACATTAAACCACCAACTCGTTCCGCGGAATGCGATCGATCAGAAAGCTGTTTGCTCTGTTTCTTCTCTCTGCTTTTTTCCTACATTTTTTTGCCAGACGTCTCGTGTTCGGGAAGAAGCGAAGAATCAAGGTAGCTTGCACTGGTAGTGAAGCAAGTAACCGGACTTTTACAAAAGGAAACACGACGCTGCGGCTTTAATCATCGAGGAGGTAACGAGTGATCAAATTCGTTGTAAAAAAAAAAAAAAAAGAAAAAGATTTTCGCTGTCTCTTCCTTAGTGATTTAGGAAGATTCGGGATCTCTACTTGCTATCGTCGAACTCTGCTGTCAAATCTACATCTCGGGTCGTGTCAGCGATCGAGTTGGTAGTTTGCAGCTAACGCACGGGGAAAGAAAATGGAAAAAAGAGCCGATTTGGAATATCTGATCGAGTTGGAAATATTGTCACGCGAGCAACACGCCTCGAGCTATGAAATTTTCATCGACCGTTTGTCCCTCTGTATCACATACTCCGTACTCGCGATTTCACCTACACGAGATGAGTGAAAATTCGGTGAAGATTACACCGAAGAGGGTAGAACCCGGATGGCATGTAAAAAGAGTTCCCGAGTGTATAAATTTCCAGATACTCTACGGAACGAAAATATCGCATCGCGGCCCTCCTTCAGATCACGTGGAAACGAAGGTACGAGGAAAGAACGATCGCCAGTGTTTTCGACGAGGCAGGAAAAAAGCGAATTTCGCAGCGGCGGCAGCGGAGCGTGTCAATCATGTCTTGGAGGTTGAGTGTCCCTGTGTTGAAAAATGACGTCTTGCCCCTCCCCTCGACCGAATATTTCCTCGACCGTGTCCCGTCTCCCCTTCTGAGAGAGGTTAAAAATAAAAACAATCTACGTCCCTCGCGAAACTACAACGCCGGAGAAAACTTCAAAGAACGTCGAATCGCACGAGTCACTCTTTGTTTTTCAAAATTCGTTGCTTAAAAATTGTGTTGGATCGCGGAGCCGAGTAGTGAAAAGGAGAAGCAAGTATGTAATGGATGGTGTTCGTTAAGGAGAGACGCAGGCGTTTCGTTCCAGACTCATCGAGTGAGTACGGCGCGCTAAGATAGGTATACGGCGGTGCGGCTCGATGCTGATCGCGGAGCTTGAGGTGTCGTGGAGAAGGGAGCACGAGGAGAGGGCAGAATCGGCGTTTGGAGGGGGCTGGCGTTGTCGTTAGTGCCGTAAGGCGACTTTCGAGAGCCTAGGACCACTCTTAACCTCTTGCACTGGAATAACATGCCGTGCACGTCGACAATTTTTTGTCCCAATATTGTAATATTTTCTCAGTTTTAAGTATATTTAAGTAAATAGGCAGAAGAAATAATAAATTTACTACTTCTCAATAATTTCTATCCAGTGATATATCGGTGAATTCGAAAAAAAAGACAAATTATTGTGTACGGTTCGGTCACTCGTTATGGTCCGCAATCAGTTGCCAGCACAAGTGGTTTACCTCTTGTGCTGGAATGACGTGCCACGCACGTCGAGAAGTTTTTGTTCGAAAATTATAATATTTTCTCAGTTTTAAGTATATTTAAGTACAACCCCGGCCAAACAAATAATAAATTTATTACTTCTTAATAATTTTTACCTACAGTGATATATCGACGAGTTCAAAAAGAAAGTGACGTGTTGTTGTATACTGGTTTGGTCACTCGTTATGGTCCGCAATCAGTTGCCAGCGCAAGTGGTTAAACTCACCGACGACTGTCAGGGCAAGTTAGTTGTTTGATTTTGTGTTTCAGATGGCACGCAAAATAATTTTTATTTCCGGGCACGAAAAAGAGTAAACAAACAGTAACGGTAATCGCCAAATTTTAAATTACGAGCGAGAGATGGATTCTATCACGATATATAACGAAATGTTCCTTTTGTTTTTTTGAAAACCTTTTCCTGCAACGTACACTTACAAGCATCGTACACATCAAAACCAAATAAGGTAAAACTAATTCTCTATCACTTCACACCACTTGCGTTGGCAACTGATTGCGGACCATAACGAGTGTTCAAACAAAAATTCGTTGTTTTTTTGAACTCGTCGATATATCACTGGATAGAAATTATTGAGAAGTAATAAATTTATTATTTGTTTTGTCTGGGTTATACTTAAATATACTTAAAACTCGGAAAATGTTGCAAGTTTGGAACAAAAAATTCTTAACGTACGTGACACGTCATTCCAACGCAAGAGGTTAACCTCTTGTTGCAATTTTGCGGACCATAACGAGTGACCAAGCCATATACAATAATTCGTCTTTTTTTTCAATCCATCTATGTATCACTGGATAGAAATTATTCAGAAGTAATAAATTTATTATTTGTTTTGCCTGTGTTATGCTTAAATATACTTAAAATTGAGAAAATGCTGTAATTTTGGGATAAAAGATTCTTAACGTGCGTGACACGTTATTCCAGCGCAAGAGGTTAACCTCTTCTTTTGCGGACCATAACGAGTGACCAAGCCAGTATACAATAAATCGTCTTTTTCTTTAATTCATCGATATATCACTGGAAATAGAAATTATTGAGAAGTAATAAATTTATTATTTGTTTTGCCTGTGTTATACTTAAATATACTTAAAACTAAGAAAATGTTTTAATTTTGGGATAAAAAATTCTTAACATGCGTGATACGTCATTCCAGCGCAAGAGGTTAAATGCAGGTTACAGGGCATCGTTTCCTTCCAGGAACTGCAACGAAAATAACTACTTAAGGAAGAGAGAAAAAAAAAGAAGAGATCCTTTTGTTTACGAACATCGAGGAAACAGAAGACTATCCATCCATCCTGTCGCGAGATTTACATTCTAAAGCATCGACGCGCAATTAAGAAGATAGCCTCGAGACTCGGCGCGACCGCACGCTCGGCAGATATTTTAAATGGACGTTTCTAAAAACACTGGCACGAGTGCCGAGGCATCGTTGTCTGAAATTTAGTATCATTATGCGGTCTCCTCGAGGCGGGACAATCTCGCGGGCGACATTGTCGCGAGTGAAATAACAGTCGGGCATCGCGTTAACTCTGGCTCCTCCGCGCGATAAATTATGAAACTGGCAGGCCAGTGACGGATGTCCTTTTGCACGCGTGTAAATACAGGTTTGTCTCGCGGACTCAGTGCCTTTCGTCTCTCTCTCTTGTTGCAACTTCGAAATCGTCACTCTCGATTGCAAGACGATTGTTCTTTCCTTCGTAAATCGTTCGATCGTGAGCGTCCAACTTTGAGAAAACTAATTTTTAACCCTTTTAGTACGCATCGAGCCAAAATAATATAAATAATGTAATGTGAAACAATAATATACTTAGTTTGGGAAAAACAATATAAAAGTTTCACTTTGAAGCTGAGAGCTGAAAATTACAAGCTTGTCCAAAAAGGACTCGTTAAAGAACAAAGAGCCACTGTTTGTTTCAAAAAACAAATAGATAACTATTCTATGATATAATGTATCTGTATTGACTCATTCGCAATATATATATATATATATATATATATCGTTATTATCGCCACTAAAAGGGTTAAGAAAACAATGATATTCTTCAGAGTTCGTTCCACTGATTTCGCGACAACTTTCGTGACTCGATGCGGCTCGAGTTTCCACGACGCGAACGGCGCGGAATTCCGACGATTCGTACCGTTCCTGCCCAATGGATCAGAGCGTTTCTGGTAACGACTTATTTGCACAAGTAACGTTTCGTTTGCGACGCAGCAATTACTTAGCATCGTTGGCAGGCGAGCGGGTCGAGGAGGGGCGGAGAAGAAGGAGGCAGAGGGAGGACTAGCTTTGTGGCTTGTTGTCTAACTAATTCAAGAGAAGCCGAACTCTGCGCCGCGGGTCGCAATCGATAATTCCCGCTCGGATCGTTTAACGACGCTTTATCAACATCGTTTTCATATCGGTAATTGTTATCCCCTCGACCGAGCCGATCATTCTTCTCGGCTATTAATCGGCCCCGGAGGTCTCTCCTCGCCCGATGAATTTTACGCGTCTCGCGAAAACGAGGCTCGGCGTTGGCGAGTTTTCTTTTAATTATCTTCGCCGAACGAATGGCTCGCTCCCCGGAATGGCCTAAAATTTCTCGGCTCGGCTGGAAACGGTCCATTTACGCGCCACGTATTTGATTGCAGGCTATTCGAGATGGGAAGCGTTCAGCGCCGGAGAGAAACAAGAAGTAACGCGGGGGTGAGGGGGAGGAGGAGAAGGAGTAGGAGGAGGAGGAGGAAAAGTAGGACGAGCAGAACGTCTTCTCCTGGAGCGAACCACCGTTTCTTTTCGCCTCTTCCGAGCGGGTGTAATAGCCGGTTTTCGAGCCGTCGCTCGAAATAAAATTTTGCTAATATACCTCCCCTCTTCCTCTCCTCGATGCAGGCCTATCCGCTCCCCCCCCCCCCCCCCGTCCGAGCTTAATCGTCACGCTCGCCACCGCCCCTCGAAGGTGAGAATCGTGCAGATTCGTCTTCCCTGAAGTTCGACGTGTTAAATCCTCCGCGCGAAATCCTCGTCTGTAATTCCTACGGAGGAAGGGCCCGTTTCGCAATTACAATACAATTTAATCTTTATCAATCTGCTCCCGACGCGTTACTCCGACTTCCTAACAGTCCAACTGTTTTTCGTTATCCAGCGCGCGTTCACGTGTAATTAACATTTTGCGCCGGTGACTGGTTCGCGGACCATAACGAGTGACCGAACACCGAACACACGATAGATCGCCTTTTTTTTTGAATTCACACCGGTATACATCGCCGGACAGATATTACCAGGGCTTAATGAACTTATCATTCGTTTCGCCGGCGTTGTATCTACACCTAAAGCTAAACTAATATTGCCATATTTTCGACGTGCGCGGCACGTCATTCAAGCGCACGATATTGAACGTAGCGACAACGTAGCGCGAAGCGGAGGGTAACGGTGAGAAATTGTCGAAAATTTCGACGTTACGTCGTGGCCCAGAGTCCGCCGAGCACATCACTGACCGAGGGGGGTTGGCTGGCCTGGTGGGGATAGAGCAGCTGGGGTGGCTGGAGCTCGAATGCGAGCCCGCGGTACCTATACGCCGGGTTCTGGGTTTGGCCGGGTCGCGCGGCGAGTCCTGCGCAACCAAAGAGACACACTCGGACAGAGGGAGAGAGCGAGCGAGGGAGAAAGGCGTAGGGTAAAGGGTGAGAGAACGAGCGAGGGAAAGAGAGTCGAAGCAGAGTGATAAAAGCAAGGCGAGCAAAAGCGGAGGTAGCTGGCGAGCAAGCAGCCAGACAGCCAGGCAAGCCTTCAGGCAGGCGAAGCAGACTGTCAGGCAGGCAGACAAGCAGACAAGCAAGCAAGCAAGCAAGCAAGCAAGTAGACAGGCAAGAGCAAGAGGACAACCACCGGGCTTCAGAGCCACCCCCAGTCGTCGCCTGCCATCCAAATCGTCCCCCTCCCCCCCACCCACCCACCTTGGACCCGTCGCTTGATACACCCCTCTTCGCCGTTGCTTCTTCGCACTACTGCTCCTACTCTTTCTCCGGTGCTTTCAGCCGCCTCGTTCGTACGCTTCGTTCCTCCTCTCGGTGTACCCGTTCGTCGTTCGTCGCGTTCGCAGTGTGAATCGCACCGGTCATCGCACCTACCTATATGTTCCGGCATTTTTACCGACGAGGATCGCGTGTGTCATTGGCCGTTCGGTGCGCAGAAGGATACCGTACGTTCGACAGCGTGGCTGGCCTCGACAGGTTACATCCTCCGGCAACGCACTGACCTGCCTTTCGTCGCCGCGTTGGCTCTCGCCACCCTTCCACCCTCTGTTTTCTCGCGTCTCAACGCGAGCACCGGTGGACGAGGCTGATTCGTGGGAAACAGAGGGGGCTCGAACACCCCCGGAAAGAGAGAGAGAAAGAGAGAGAGAGAGAGAGAGAGAAAGCGAGCCTCTCTCGAATCACATAACATACTCCGCGGATTTTGGTTGCCGGGATCTTCTTCTTGTTTTTTTGTTTCTTTCTTTTTGGTGAGGAAAGTGAGGAAGTATCACGGGAAGGCAACAGTGTGAAATCGTCGGCGAGAGACGAGCGATGAGACGCCGAGGTGCGACGCCGCTCAGATAGAAGGGAAGACGCGGCCGTGAAGCCCGGATTAAGAGTGCACACGTTGCGTCGGAAGGACGTTCGCACGCGAGCGACTCCATCGTCGGTTGCCAGGCCGATCCTGCTCGCACCAGGCGACCAGAACTTCGTCTACCTAGTCGCCGGTCGTTCAACGTGGCCGATCCTTGGACATGTAAGTACATGCAATAACACACGTAACGTAGTCGTCTAAAGTGGTCGTTGTGTCTCGTGTTCTTTTTTTTTTTTTTTTATACGTTGAACTAGCCTCCTGGCTCGGAGGAATCTCGTTGTGTTTTTCTGTTCGATTCGTCAGTTGATCCCGCCGCTTTTCTCTCTGTCTCTGTCTCTGTCTCGTTTCCACCGCGGAGCATCTCTCGGGAGATCGGCCAGGAGTGGAGAAAGGCGGGCGAAAATCGGCGAAAAAGAGGCGGCGATAGGAGGCGATCGATTTGTTTGGCGGCGAGCGTGTGATACTGACAGAACTCGAACACGCGAGTAAACACTCGAAAGCTCGGCTAGAGGCGAGCGAGCAAGCGAGAGAGGTAGATAGATTGGAAAGGGGTCGGCACGGAGGGCTTTGGAGAAGGAATTTCGGCGTAATCGGCCGACTTCCCTCGAGGTTGAGCGAATAAATAGAATAAATCTGCTCGAAGGAGCGGAGCAGACGGTGAAACGAGAGCGTTCAAAGCACCGGGGGCAAGATTGCGCAACTGCGAACTAAAATGGGAGAGATAGAGAGAGAGAGAGAGAGAGAGGGAGAGACAGAGAGACAGAGAGAGAGAGAGAAATAAGGGAAAGAAGCAGCAAAAAAAAAAAGGGAGAGAAAAGGAAAGAAAAATATATCGGAGGCCAAGATCAATCGTGGAGGCTCGATCAAGTTGTCCAGCCGCCATCGATGATATTGTGTGTCATCCTTGGTTCCGACGATTCACCTGAAAATTCCGCGATGACGGCCGTCTCGACTCTCGAGCGGAGACGGAGAGACTTTGATTGTCCCTTGTGCGAGATCGATAAAAACGACGGCGTGGGACGTACGAAAAATTGAAAACAGGGGAAACCCCGGCGTTGAAACGCGTTGTTTCGACGCGGCCGAAGTCAACGTGCCGTGAAATGACGGTTCGAAATTGAAAACCAAGCTGTGGGCTCGAGCTACCAGGAAGCAGTCGAGTTTCGTGTTTTGTCGTGATCGTTCGTATTTTGAGAAAAGGATCGTGGTCGATGAAAGAAACATCCTTGGACGATGCACAACACGTACGAAAGTGTTCTTTTCTTAAAGTTTTTAAAGTTACAAACGTACATGGTTAGATAGAACGACGTAGCAACAACAAAACACAGCTGGTTCTCGCAATTAATTCGTCCATTCGTAATAAACCAAGCAGCTTCGGAGCCACGAAAGGATCTCTTTCACTCGTGCAATTGCCGGAGCAATTCATCAATTCGTGCTCGTGATCGTCAGGCCGAGGAGGGCTGAGCGTTGAGCAGAGAGCTCACACTTTTTCATTCGCGCGCAATTTGCTTCCACCTCGCGCGAAAATCTCACGCGTTACGATTGTAAAATCGTAAGGACCCTGTTTTGCCTGGTCGTTTTTGTCCGAGGCGGAGGGGGAAACAGAGGCGCGTCGGTTTGTCACGGTTAAAGCGACCACCGGGCGAGCACGGTTATCCGAAAATGGATTAACGTCGCTCGCGAGGTGATTTCCTCGTCGAGGGCGCACAGCGTGCCTTTAACCTCTTGCGCTGGAATCGACAGAATTATAATATTTTCTCAGTTTCGAGTGTATTTAAAAATAAAACAAAATAGGCAAAACAAATAATAAATTTATTTTTTACTTCTCAATAGTTTCTATCCAGTGAGGTACCGTTTGGTCACTCGTTATGGTCCGCAATCAGTTGCCAGCTCAAAGGTGGTTAACTTCTTATGCTAGAATGACGTGCCACGCACGTCGAGAATTTTTTATCTCAAATTACATTTTCTCAGTTTTATGTATATTTAAGTATAACCCAGGCAAAACACACACACAAATAATAAATTTATTACTTCTGAATCATTTCTATCCAGTGATATCGTACCGACGAGCTCAAAAGAAAAAGGAAGCGACGAATTATTGTGTACGGTTCGGTCACTCGTTATGGTCCGCAATCAGTGGTTAACCTTTTGCGTTAGAACGACGTGTCACGCACGTCGAGAATTTTTTATCTCAAATTACATTTTCTCAGTTTTATGTATATTTAAGTATAACCCAGGCAAAACACACACACAAATAATAAATTTATTACTTCTGAATCATTTCTATCCAGTGATATCGTACCGACGAGGTCAAAAGAAAAAGAAAGCGACGAATTATTGTGTACGGTTCGGTCACTCGTTATGGTCCGCAATCAGTGGTTAACCTTTTGCGTTAGAACGACGTGTCACGCACGTCGAGAATTTTTCATCTCAAATTACACTTTCTCAGTTTTATGTATATTTAAGTATAACCCAGGCAAAACACACACAAATAATAAATTTATTACTTCTGAATCATTTCTATCCAATGATATCGTGCCGACGAGGTCAAAAGAAAAAGAAAGCGACGAATTATTGTATACGGTTCGGTCACTCGTTATGGTCCGCAATGGTCAGTTGCCAGCGCAAGAGGTTGACCGTTTAAGAGTCATTTTCTTGGCCCTGTCAGTCTCTTCTTCACTTGCCACCCACGCATGCAAATAATTGTCTCTGTTAATTATTTCCCACTATTTACTGCTGTAGACCTAGGATAGATAGGTTCATCGACTTCATCGTGAACCTATGGATTCAATTCAGAATTCATTCATCGTGACAGTGGCGAATATTTATGTTTTGGACATTTGGACAGGGACGTTGGACAAATGAAAAGAATTTTCGTTTTATTATTTAGAAAAAAATCTTCCTCTGTTTACATATATACGTGTTATTGATCTATATTCAATCATCGTCGCACATCATCCGTCGTTATTATTTGTTTCGCGTTTTCCTACTGGAAATTCGAAGGAAGAACTATATGCACCGACGAGGCAAATTATGTAGCGGCTGTGCGACGCGTGATGAAGTTCATCTATACATAGTTGTACGAAAAAGAAAAAAAAGGAAACCAGAAAATTCCGAAGAGACGACTTTGGAATAAATATCTTATCTCCATCTCCAATTGCTGGCCTTTACAACCGGCGAAAAATATTCCTCCGCATCGCCGAGAAGGAATTCGCAAATTGTACAATTCTACGTGTATTCATTTCGTCGCAACGAAAGAAGGAAATATAAAATTTATCAAACGCCGGTACGAGCGCAGGTTCGATTGATGGGCAAAGGATCTACGAGCTGGTTGGCTCGTAAATAGGGTCAAGATAGTATTTCATTCCCGGTTTCCCCTCCGCCCCTCTATAGCTACTATCGTTTTTAGCCGCGTTTCCGATAACTATCCAACCCCTTGAACTCCGATAGGGAGATACGCTCGAATCGATTTCTCCTCCTGCCTCCCTCTCTCCCTCTCTCCTCCCCCCCCCCCTCTGCTCCCCCTCGGGGAGCATTTGGGAGGATCGAGTGTCCGGAATTAAATTCGACAAATGCGAGAGCGATCATTAGGGAGCAATCGTTGCGGCGCGGCGAGAAAGTGTCGCGCGGCACGGCCGTGTTTTCCTCCCCGTTCGTTTCCCCTTGGAAACTAGCCTAATCTCGTTTAGATTCTCGTTCCAGACTGCCTACAACGCCGACAAGCAGTCTGCGAGCGGGGCAATTCCTCCAAGATGGATCCCCGGATCACGGATTTCCGTGGCAGCGTGTCTTCGCGTCGATTGAGGATCCGCCATAAATCTTTATGACAGATCCCGGCATTCTCCTTGCTCTCCCCCCCCCCCCCTTCCCCCGCTCCTGCGCGCCACGCGAGCGTCAAGTTCGACTAAAATTTAAATTTAAATTTCACTGAAAACGTTAGCTACGCGGTGCGATTATTTATGCCCCCTCCACTCTGTGACAAAGAATATTTATTCGAACTTTATTATTTACTTTTTTCCTCGTGTTGAGAAATATTTTATGTTCACAACAATTGAAATAAACGTTTCTCCCGCCCTTTTCTTTTGTACTGAAAGAATTTAATTCCGCGCTGGCAATTGATTGCGGACCGTAACGAGTGACCGGACCTTATACAATAATTCGTCGCTTTCTTTTTGAACTCGTCGTTAGTTATGACGTCGTTGAATAGAAATTATCGAGAAGCAATAAATTTGTTATTAATAAATATACTGAAAACTGGGAAAACATTGCAATTTTAGGACCAGAAATCTTAATTTCATTTTCTTGTTAAAATTATATTTTCTTCATAACTGGTAGTTAAAAGAATTCACTTTGATTTTCAGAATTTCGACTTCAGCACAACGATCGTTTCAAGTGAATGATACTTTTGGATTCCAGAATTCTAAAAACGTCCTTACTTCACAGGGAAAAAGTGAAGTTTGAAAAATTTACTTTCTTAACGTTCAGGCTAACTTTCCTTTTTTAACTAACCAGTGCTAGAAATTGACAGCGTTCCTCATCATTTAATTCGTGTAATCCTTTAGTTTAGCGTTTCGGATAACTTTGAACTCTGTTTGAATCGGGGATGGAAGCGCAAAGATTACTTCCCTCGCGCGAAAATTATTAATTACGGTTGAATTGCGACACAACGCATGCCCGACGTGATGCGGCTTGAACAACTGGTTACAGACAATGGCGAGGTCTCTCTTAATTCATTAATCTCAATTTCAGGCAAAGGTCAGGCTTCAGTGGCTGTCAGCGTCACTTCCGAGATCCAAATTATTCACGTATTAACAAATCCTTATCAAATTCCAACTGCGATTATCTACGATCTGCATAGTTTATCGATCATCCTCGCGTTCGTCCTCCAACAGAGAGACAGATCTCAAACGAAGTGCAGCGCGTCCTCCTAATTTCATTAATTGACAAATCTTCGTCAAATTCCACTGAGATGACTTGCAACCTGTTCGACTGTGCAATAAGTTCGTTCGATGAAATTAATGCGTATTGTAATGGCTATTCTTTAGAAATGAATCGAGTCTCTGTCAAAAAAATTTCTCGTACTATAATATTTGTGTTTCTACATTCTTTGAATTGTATAATTATTACTCGCAGAACGTCCTTCCTGTATGAAACTGATTAACGTTTCAGTGTCAAAATTTTTTGTGTTAAAATGATCAACTCCTTCGATAAACTTGAATTGTTCATCAATCAATCAAGCAACTCGAATATTTCCTCCGAGTGATAATCTCAAAAAATTCCTCGTTATGTAATAAAATTAACATTCAACGTCAATAAACATTCAGCAGTAAACATTTCAACAAACCTAAGGTTCATCAATTCTTTCCACGAATATTTTCTATTGTACAATGTATTGTATTTTCAATTTCACGTTTTAGTTGAAACGTTCATTACACAATGACGACATGCACAGTTCACCTAATCCGCCAGACGACCTAGAACAGTGCGTTCGTTCGATCTTACTGTCACTTCCTCCCGTCGTAAAATAATTCGACACGAATTATCGAATAATCTGTCTAAAAGAGGATCGATCTTCACGGCAGAGGAAGGATCGATCGGCCAGGTACGTGTTTGGTCGATTTTCTCATTTCCTTTCCTACGGCATACGCGATTCGTTTCACGGTTTATACCTGGCCCCGGTAATTGAGCGATTCGATGCTGTACGAGTGGTCGGTCAAAGTTGCATTACCGATACCGGGGGAGCCTTCAAAGCGTCTCTCCCCCCCCCCCCCCTCTGCCGCGGCTCCCGAATCTTATCTCGCGGAGTGGACGTCTTGACGGGTTCCCTCTTATCCCGTCTAATCTTTGCCAGAGTTATTACGTCTCTGCGAAACTTCCTTCAACGTCCTTTCTTTTCCCCTCTTTTCTTCACTGCTATCGTTGCCGTTCGAAGATTTCCTTGAGAAATGGTTTTCCTTTCACGGACATGTCGAACTTCAACATCGTTCCGTTCAGGACGTTCTCGGCGGTCGCAGTGGCCAGTTTTAACAGAGACGAGAATTTATGTTCTCATTTCTCTCTCTGAGGAGGATAGTCTATGAGATTCAATTATACCAATGATTCTTCTTTTTTTTTTTTTTTTTTTTTTTTTTTCCTCCCCCCAAGTGTTT
>NW_025110159.1:939432-1005781 GCF_011392965.1 Frieseomelitta varia | reverse complement strand
AACAAAGAAGAACCATATTAAAGTCTCAAAACGCTTCAATTCTCCCGTAGCAAAAAAAAAAAAAAAAAAATGAATAAACCGAAAGAATTATCAAAGAAAGTTATAAAATTACAATTACAATAAGCATCGTGATTGTAAGAAAGTTATTACGGGAGGCACGTCGAATTTCATCTCTCTTCGTTCGTTTCCATTGTACTCAACGTCACGAGCTTGGGAAACGAAAGGAAAGAAAAGATATTCGTACACTATTCAGAAGGGATATCTCTCGACACTTTACTCCCCTCTCTTATCCTTCATGCTTCTGCCCCTCAAAAAAAAACTTTTCCCTCGTCGATTACGACGTTTCGTTCGCTGAGGCACACGGGGGAAATTGTCGAAATCGATGTCCCGTTGGCGATCGACGTTGAGTGGAAACGGGGGCTCTGCCTTTCTCGATGCTTCTAGGGCCGATGCTTTCTATTTTCAAACGTACATACGACGAGGCCAATCACGCTCTTGGCCGGCAATCTGCAGCTGCATAACGAAATAACTGGTCCACTTCGATTGCCACGGCGCGATTAATCCCTCCGTTCTGCCATCGAGCTCGCGGCAACTCGCCTCCGGGGGGGTGGTTCGACTACGAGGAGGAACGGGCGCGTACTTTTCCACTCGATTCCCTCGCGGGCAGCTCGATGACTCACAACAAGGGAACGTACCGAAGTGTGAATCACCGATTTGGTCGAAATTTGACATAAAATTGTGGATTTAAAAAAAATATTCTACCCGTGAAATATTTAAAATATATTAATATTTAAAATATTTAGAAATTGTAATTTAAAATATTTAGAAATTATAGTTTAAAATATTTAAAAATTGTAATTCAAAATATTTAGAAATTATAATTTAAAATATTTAAAAATTCTAATTTGAAATATTTAGAAATTATAATTTAAAATATTTAAAAATTATAGTTTAAAATATTTAAAAATTGTAATTTAAATGATTTAAAAATTATAGTTTAAAATATTTAAAAATTGTAATTTGAAATATTTAAAAATTGTAATTTAAAACATTTAAAAATTATAATTTAAAATATTTAAAAATTGTAATTTAAAATATTTAAAAATTATAGTTTAAAATATTAAAAAATTGTAATTTAAAATATTTAAAAATTATAGTTTAAAATATTTAAAAATTGTAATTTAAAATATTTTTTTTTGTCGACAATTGTCGATAGTTGGTGGGGTCAAATATTTTTCTGAGAACTACGTTTATCCTAAATTTCATCAAAATGGGTGATTCACACTTTGGTACATTCCCTTGTCAGTTCTTCAACATGGAAATTCGATTTTCGTCGATTGTTTTGTCGACTGAGAAGGAAAAAATCATGCAATCCTTTTTTGGTGAGCTGTAAGATATCAGAGCTTTTGGATATCACCGAGTAAGAGTGATTCTCCATGAAACGAAAGAAACGAAAGAATTCTACGTGAGAAATATTTCGGAAGCTTCTGAAAAGAAATTCTTGAAATTCATAAAATTCCAAGATCACCAAATTATTCATTTCCCACGGTTGTCACGATTCTTCAATTTTATGACGCCAATTGTTCGAGGCTAACTTTTAAAATTGCATTTTCGTTCGGAAATTAATTTCTCTCGTCGTTGAAGCCCGATCGTAGGGACTGGGCAATCCCTCCGCTGGTAAGTAACGATTTTCCACCACGGTTCGTTACAGACACACCGTACAAAGGATCGTCCAAATATTGACTCGGCCCTTGTACCGAGAATCAGTTTATTCTACTTCGACGACCGTCGCGCTTCGTCCGGCGCGCTTTTATTTCTTTTTTTTCTCTCCCCGTCGTTGTGTCCACCTCTTCGTATGTGTATCCCGTTTCGTCCCAAACGGGCAAGTGTATTTGTCCGAGGCAATCGAAACGGTTTCATAAACCGTTATTCTACACCGTGAGCGAAATTCACGGCCGGCGGACAGTCGCATTCGGTGCGTACGTATTAAACGATCTTTTTTAAATCGATCAACGCGCGCGCAAGTGCGGAATTCTCAGGAAATTGCAGATAATCGCTTAAACAATAAATCCTAAAAATCCGATTCCTAATGTTGCGTAAATTATTCTTAAATTTATTAATTATTCAAAATTTCTTCCCCCTCCCCCTCCTTCATTTACATAATAACTTGTGAAATTAATCCAAATCCTGGTAAAATTAAAATATAAACTTCGGGATGTCCAAAAAATCGAAATAAATGTCGATATGAATCGCTCTATACTTGTAATTTAAAATCTATATAAAATTAATATTATACCATAGTAACTTAATTTATATATATTTATAATATTTCATAATAATTATGATATTTCATATTTCATAAGATTTTATAATATTTATAATATTTCATATTTCTAATATTTATATTGATATGAATCACTCTATACTTGTAATTTAAAAATCTATATAAAATTAATATTATACTATAGTAACTTAATTTATATATATTTATAATATTTCATAATAATTATAATATTTCATATTTCATAATATTTCATAATATTTCATAATATTTCATACTGTGAAATATGATATTTTTATAAATAGTATAATATAATATATAAGTGTAATACAATAGTATAAGTATAGTCTAATATTCTTAATGTCAGGAGGGTATCTCTTGTATTTTATATATTTCTGGCAAATTAAATCAAATCGAACTAAACTGAACTGGCATAACAAATGAGAAGCAGGTCCGAAAAATTCCGATCAGAATCAAACCTAAACGGATTTCCATCAATACGCGTCCGTTCGGCATGAAGCTCCCCTTTTTCCCCAGATGGACCGTTACTTTTTCTGCCTTACGCTCGCCAACGAATTTATCGTCTTTCATGGCCATTTCTCCTCCTCCTCCTCCTCCTCCTCTCCTCGCTTTCTTCCGATAAATACAGCGTCGCCAGGCCAGAATACACCGTAATCGTCTTACGGTTCGCCGCAGGACATTTTCACCAACCTCCCTTCCAGCCACCCTCTATCGTTGAATATGATCGAGACTCACGGCGCGTCGGATTCGGGGCGTGCACTGCCATTTGTAAATACACGGGCACTTTGGTCGATTATGCGAATTTTGTCGAAAATTACACGTCGGCCGATTTTATTTGCATTTGTTTTCGAACATTTCGATCGAGATAGGTAAATTGTCGTTAACGTTATAGGGGAGATAATAGTATTGTAATAACAATGAAACATATTGCAAATATATGTTATTTACAGTATGATATTAGAATATAATACAAATAATAATTATGTATGATTATTTATAATATTTACAATATTATTTATAATATTTATAATATTTACATGATTATTTATAATATTTATAATATTTACATGATTATTTATAATATTTACAATATGTACAATATAATTTGGTCGACTATGCGAATTTTGTCAAAATTACACGTTGACCGATTTTATTTGCAGTTATTTTCGATGCTTTCGATCGAGATAGGTAAATTGTCGTTAACGTTATAGGAGAGATAATAGTATAATAATATTGAAATATATTATTTATTAATATTATATTATTTACAGTATGATATTAGAATATATTACAAATAATAATTATGCATAATTATTTATAATATTTACAATATGTACAATATAATTATATTAATTTATATACGTGTATATCATATTATATATTATAATATAAAATTGTAAAATAATAATATATATTACAATATTATAATATTCCACATTATATATACATGTATATAGAATAAAAAAATAAAAAAGTAGATTAAAGTAATTAATAGATTCAATATGGAATTAAAAAGTTGAAAAGTATATTAAAGTAATTAACAGAGCAATACTATTGTTATCAATGTAGGCTTGTCAAAACTGGGAAAGAGAATTCCTAGGATTTTAATATTTTCCTCTCATTCTCAAATTGCGTCTTTTACCTATGACTCTCCATGTACTATTTGTTAAACAGGTTTTTCTTCGTCGATTCGGAAACTTCGCGAGTTCTACTCTAGCATTTCGTGAAAAACGTGACTCAATGCTTGCCGACATCAAGAATGTTGCAGTCCGCGTCACGAGTGTTATTTGACATTACAAGTCGCAGTATTAAAAAAAAGCAATCCTCGGGAGACTGAATTCTCACACCCATTCGCTGAATTGAATTAATTGTCTTCCCAATTATCAACATAACAATCGATCGGGACAACTCTGATTCCTCTGTCTTCTTCTCGTGCTCGAATGAAACGACACCTCGGGCGTCGGAAAGAATTTCCCCCCTGGCCATTAGCATGTAAATTAATCGTCCTCGTCATCTACAGAATCGTATATATTCGTAAATCGACTCGTGCAAAACGGTCCCGTCCACGTGAAAACTCGAGCAAACACGAGCAAACCACCGGGAATCCACATCTCATCGTCGTCGTGTCGACATTAATGGTAATGCTGGAGATGATCGAAATCGAAATTGTGTCGAGCCTTGCGGCGAGTCTCGAGTATCACACGTGGCAACGTGTCTTTTATCGTACTCGAGAGCCTTTTTTGCTCCTGTTGCCCGGATTATGGGACCCAATTCGAGCTGGCGACGCGCAGCGTTGTCCTTTGCATCGAAATGGAACGGATAAGGCTGAGAGCCGAGGAGTAAATTATCCGTGGACACCTCTCGCTGAATCAAAGAGGGTGGGAGGGGAGTTCCTCCTCCTTTCGGTCAATTATTCCGGATAAAAGCCCAAGGGCACTCCCGAAACTTGTTTCCTCTCTCGAGATATCGCAGTTGCTCCTCTTTTCGTCCTTTCGATACTCTGCCTACCTCGTTGCATTGCGCGAGCTTCTCTCTCTCTCTTTTTTTTTTTTTTTGGTGCAACGAGCGTAGAATATTTATCTCTCCCGTCTCTCCCGGGAGTTTCGGTGACCCTTAAGCAGGCATTTCTATAAAATTCGACGAGAGAAATTATCTTTGTATATTTCTTTTTATTTATTGATGTTTAACAGGATTTTTATAAAATTCGACGAGAGAAATTAGCTTTGTTCATTGATGTTTCAGAGGATTTTTATCAGATTCGATGAGAGAATTAGCTTTACAGAATGAGCTTTGTATTTCTTTTTATTCAGCGACGTTCGAGAAGATTTCTTCTTTTATAAAATTCGACGAGAATTGTGAGAACGAGCCTTGCGTTTCTTTTCGATAATATTTATAAGGGTTTTCTGATCGAATTCGACGAGAATTGTAAGATGATTCTTGGATTTTTCGTCTTGGTGATTTTTAAGAAGAATTGTTACAAATTCGATGAGTATTCCTGTTTAGTGATACTCAAGAGTACCATTCGTTGAGATTTGTCGAACGAGTTTTATGATTCCCCAATCTCGACGAAATTTCCGTCAACGCGATCGAGTTGGCGAAATAAAAGCCGCGCGACGTAGCTAAAAAGCGGCTGAAACTCGTAGGAAAAAAATCGACGATCGGAACCTTTAATATCCATGATCGGCGATCCCAGTCTCGAGTACTTCTCGTGGAAAGGTCATCTGGATGGAGCCTTTAAAAAGGTCGACCCTTTTTTCGCCCCCCCCCCCTTCCTTCTTCTTCCTCTTCTTTTTTTTTTCTTTTTCTTTTTTCTTCTTTTTTTTTTCGTCGCAGTTTTTGAAAGGCTGGCAATTACAGCGGCTCTGTAAGCAACGGCACGTAAATCGTTGCTTAACTGCCGATTCTGCCGAGGCAATGTCTGGCCAGCCCGAGCGTAAAAGAAATCCTCGAATGGTTAAGAGGCACGATATCGTTTAACATTGGTCCCTGGCGCCGATAAATTTCTCGCCGTGTTTAATACCACGCGGTCGGTGTTTTGCGTTGTCGTGCGTTTGCTTATCGCGATTCAGTGATCGCCAGTGAACGTAAAATAGATCAGAGAAGGGCTAGGAGAGGAGAGGAGCCCTAGCGAAGCTCGCGTGCAGGCGAATGGATCGAGCCGCTTCGTCTCGGAATCGAACGTCTGCGAATTCGGCTGCTTGAAACGGGGAGACGAATTTTTCTCTCTGAATTTTTCGACTCTTAATTATTCTGAATTTTTCTAAATTTTCCGACCATTCTGAATTTTTATGAATTTTTGGACTCTCTGAATTATTCTGAATTTTTATAAATTTTCCGTCCTTTTTTTAGTTTTCCTGAAGTTTTTGGAATTTTTCGACTCTTCTGAATTATCCGACCTTCTTGAATTTTTCTGAATTTTCCTGACTTTCCTGAATTTTTCCGAATTTTTCGACTCTTTTGAATTATTCTGAATTATTCTAAATTTTCCGACCTTTCTGAATTTTCCGACTCTTCTGAAATATTATGAATTTTCCGACTTTTCTGAATTTCTTCCGAATTTCTCGACTCTTCTGAATTATTCTAAATCTTCCGACCTTTCTGAGTTTTTCTGAATTTCTCGACTACGACTGACAAAGCTTTAACGATCGTGCAAAAGGGAAGTAAGTATCTTTAAGAAAGAAAGATCTTGGCCTATGGTTTAGTATATCTTCTGGTTAAATAATCGAAACGTGTTTATGTATTTCGTGACTGTAAAATGCAGTAGAGTTCTTTAAAAGTGATCATAATTATTAGACTACGGATATTTATGAAAATCCATATCGTTTCGAATAATGTTTATTTATTTTGTGAATGTAAAAGGAATAAAACTCATTAAAAAATAATTACTTATTATAATTACATTTCTGAAAACTCATATTGTTACGAATATGGCGATATTATTTCTTTATTCTACGAGTGTCAAAAGAATGGAATTCTTCAAAAGTTATTCCAACCATTAGATTGCATATATTTATTTTTAAATTTGTATTTTGTCGAGTACAAAGAAATAGAACTCCGGCAGAGAATTATTTTATCATTATAATACTCATTATAATCTCATTATAGTATTCATTATAAAAAAGAATATTATACAAAAAATATTATGAAGCTCCCCATATTTTGTGTTTTTTTTTTTTTCGTACGTCACGTGCATCTTGCACGTGCATGAAAATTTGCATGAAAATTTACATTTAAATCTGGCTAATATGAAACATATAACGAAATATGAGCTGAATCAAGATTAAATACTAAAACTTGGACAGAACTATAGAACGATGCAATTTATTCAATTCATTCGTTCTTTTGCCCCTTCTCTCTGAATTCGCTGCAGCTGATTAAAATCGAAACGGCGAGAAGAGAGAGAGAGAGAGAGATTTTCTATCACAACTGCACGTTGCGTTCTCGATATATACAAATATTAGCAACAATGTCGTTCAGCGTCCGCCTAGTTAATTTCTATCGGTATTCGATGTATTAAAATACACGTGATTCATTTCCCATGTTTTCCACGAAATCGATATACAAATATCCTCGCGTCATAAACATGCCAGCGCCGCCATCACAATAGATTCACTCATTTCACGAATTGGTATTTCACGAATGGATTTGAGTATGGAACGTGATCACAGTGATGAGGGGAGGGAAAGGGTCTGGAAATATGTCGAACGGTTACGCCAATTACAATTGAATCGTTCATTCAACCGTCGATTGCCTTTCATTATCGATAATTGTTGCCACAAACTACTCGTTATATTTTTCACCCTCGAAATATACTTTGAAACGCGAAAATTGTTCCAACCGCGTTCGGCCACTCGATTATTATTCCGATGGACAGGTATGAAATTGGTCCGCTCTCACGAAAGATTGGCAAATGTGTTATATTATTTCGTAAATTCTGTGGTTTTTCCTTTTTTTGTTTTTTAATTTTCTTCATCGAGGTTTCGTATCGAGGCATTAAATTATGATTTCTATTTCAGTTTGCTTCAGATTCTCCGCAGCTTGGTATTTCCGCGCAGCGGTTTCAAAAGTTTGAGATCGTGAAATTGTTCTCAAATGTTGATATTAATATTGAGCATAAATGTGAAATATTTGGCAATATCAAACATTTATATGTTAATATTTAGTATCTTCAATATTTTAATATTTAGTTTAATCTTCAAGTTTATTAAACATTTAATATTTTAATATTTGATGGTTTCAAGTTTAAGTTTTGAGATTTCTTCAAAGCGATCCGTTTTAATTCGGCGTTTTTATTATTTTACATCTCAGCGACTCGATATTTTTATATTAATCTACGTCGTTCTAAATATTTGAATACTCAATAGTAAATTTGCTATTAAATGAAATCTATGGCGCTGACGTTTCCATTATAAACGTTTTCATCAGATCGTATCAGACGTTTTCACTTAAATATTCTCAAAATATTTAATATCATAATATTTTAATATTATAAATTGTTATAAATTCTGATTTCTTAAATTTAAGAAATTTACACCGAGGTTTCCAAATATTTCTTTGAAAGTAGGATGGATTCCTAGTTTAGCGACTTTTCTCAACTTTGCTTTCGTTCTTTAATAAAAGAGACAAATATTAAAGAAATAAAAAGAAATGCTAGATATTGTAGTGCAGTATCGAACGAAAAGAAAGAGAGAGAGAGAGAGAGAAATACCCAAAATTGGGAAAAGCCGTGAAAAAATTTATTTAAAATTTACTTAAATTTTATTTGTTATAAAAATTTACCAAATATCACATTATAATTACATTATATTAATTAATACAATTACAACGTAATAAATTAATTAAATCAATAATCAATGAATCAATGCGACTGTATTATATTATTAATGTAATTTATTATTGTTGTATTAATTTGAGAGAAGCTGATCAGAAATGTTGTGCAACTTCAATGTTCATTTCCGCCTGTATCTTTCGCGAGCCTAATCTAATCAGCGCCATTCGAGTGGCGATGGCGACAGTCCCGTTTCTCCGGACAGTGGTCTATGGATTTGTGGTTCAGACACACAAGCAGAAGGTCGAGGAGATCGCGTGCACGATGTACTTTGCTCGTGCAATCTCCATCCGCTACCGTGTATTATTTTCTTCGAGATAATGAGAGTGGGTGCGTTATATTTTCCCCCCCCTTCTGCTGGTACCGGGGAGAGAGAGAGAGAGAGAGAGAACGAGAGAGAAGCCTTTTGGTTTCATCGGTAGCGTCAGGAGGAGCTCTTCGGATATTAAAAATCTCTTTGAATGCCTGGCGTTCGCATTCGCGCTCGGAGGATCCAAGACGGCTCCTTTCTTCTCTGCTCCCAGCAATATTTCTAATATTGTTCTCGCGCGTAATGCAATTCTCGTGCAAACTTCCTCCGGAAAGTTCCTGCGTGCTCCTCGCGCGCCTTTCGTGAAAACATCCTCGCGCCTTGCCGAGATTTCTCTGCGAAATTCTTCCTTTTTCCTTTGAGAAAACAGACGAGACAGACGTGAAACACACCGTGAGATTTGCGTAAAGATCTGAGTTATATTCTCTCTTTAAGAGATTTAAACTACATTCGAATGAAATTATAAAAGAGATCTACTGTGCAAAGTTGTCGACGTTTCAACGATCAGAAACAATTGCTTCTTCAACGGATGAAACGATCGATCGCTTTTATAAATAAATACTTTTCTCTTTCTCCTCTTTTTTTTTTTTTGTTTTCCGTTGTTCTTCTTCCTTTGGTTCTTTTGTTGTTTATTCTTCTCTATATTTGAGAATTGCGTATGATAATAAACTCATTACTTCTCAATGATTTCTATCCGGTGATGTCATGCCGACGAGTTCGAAAGAAGAAGAAGAAAGCGACGAATTATTGTATACGGTTCGGCCACTCGTTATGGTCCGCGAACCCACCAGTTGCCAGCGCGAAGGGTCAAACGCGAACGACCCCCTGTTTTATAAAGTGGAAAGCATCCTGAAAAGCAACGAGCAACGTCTCACCGTGACTATGAGAGTGTTGTTGAACCAACGCGGCGATGCGGTCTAAATATAATATAAAATATAAGATATATATATATATATAATATATAAAATAAAATATATAATAATATTATAATAATATAATATAATGTAATATATTATATTATTATATTAATATTATTATTATATAACACATATTATTATAATATTAATATGATATATATTATATATTATATATATAAAATAAAATATATAATAATAATAATATAATATAATATATTATATTATTATATTAATATTATTATTATATATAATATAATAATAGTATTATTATATTATAATAATATAATATAATGTAAAATAAAATATAATACAAAATATAAGATTAAATAATGTAAATATAAGATAAAATATAAATATGAGAAAAATGTTCCAGAAAGTATACTGCAACTCGTATTTTCTCGTTACAATTTCTCTTTTTTTTTTCCGACTTCGTCATTGAATCAATTTTCCCCAAGAAACTTCTACTGGTAATAAAAACGCGGTCGTAACTTTCTCGCGGAGAGGGGGTTTTCGAACGACCGCGATGCGGTCGCTGCTGCCAGCTCGTAAAGACGGTTTAGCTCGCGACGACCGATTTTGTGGCCGGGCGTTTCGATTTGCCACGCGTTCGTTAATGACCGTTGTTATATCGAACGTAACGCGCGGCCTCGTGATTCATCCCGGGGTACGTTTATATCGTGGCGACATGTACATCTTGCACGCATACCTGGCTTTATTCTCGGCTTGAAAATATAAAATCCTGATGGCGTCGGCGAGGACTCTTGAGAACCGCGAAGGGGAACGTGTACGCGTGCACATCCTCTTGCGATAACTTACACGCATTTTGGCAACTATGCAGTCTCTCTATTCTAGACTTCAGTTGGAAGGAAGCCACTTCTGTGTCTCTCCAAAGATTCTCATTCGCGGGAAGTTCTTCTGCTTCTTCTGGTGCTGTTTTTTCTCATTTTTTTGTTATTTATTGGTCTTCTTTCTTTCGTTCCTTTATTATTTCATTCGTCCTTCTTCCGTCTATTTTCACTGATTATTATTGTTGGCACGTTCTCAAATCAATCTGGATTTTGTCGGAAGATTTTTGCACAGAATGGGCCAAAAGTTTTTTCCAACCATTTTTCTTTTTTTTTTTTTTTTTTTTTTAATGAAACATCAAAATATGAGAAAAAACTACTTTTGTTAATTTTAAAATAAATTTAAAATAAATTTAAGTTCAAACATGATTGTGTGCTTTAATTTGTAAAAAACATTTTAAAAAGTATACAGTAGAAAAGTTATGGATTTATTTTAGTAACTTGGAATAATATTATTAAATATTAATATATTAAAAATTTAATAATAAATTTAATAATAAAATATTACATATTTGCAAGTTGTGTACTTTAATTTGTGAAAAAAATTTTAAAAAGTATATAGTAGAAAAGTTACGGATTTATTTTAGTAACTTGGAATAATATTATTAAATATTAATATATTAAAAATTTGATAATAAATTAAACTTTTAATATATTAATAATAAATTAAATATTACATAGTAATATATTAAAAATTTAATAATAAATTAAATATTACATATTTGCAAGTTGTGTACTTTAATTTGTAAAAAAAATTTTAAAAAGTATATGGTAGAAAAGTTACGGATTTATTTTAGTAACTTGGAATAATATTATTAAATATTAATGTATTAAAAATTTGATAATAAATTAAATTTTTAATATATTAATAATAAGTTAAATATTACATAGTAATATATTAAAAATTTAATAATAAATTAAATATTACATATTTGCAAGTTGTGTACTTTAATTTGTAAAAAAAATTTTAAAATGTATATGGTAGAAAAGTTACGGATTTATTTTAGTAACTTGGAATAATATTATTAAATATTAATGTATTAAAAATTTGATAATAAATTAAATTTTTAATATATTAATAATAAGTTAAATATTACATATTAATATATTAAAAATTTAACAATAAATTATGTATTAATATGTCAAACAATTTAACAATAAATTAAATCAAACGTACAACGTGCAAAAGCAAAAGCCATACGATCGATAACATTTCTGTCCGCTCTCGCGTTTTCAAATCTCCCTTCCCTTTTATCGCTGGCGGAAACCTCTCGTGCATAAAAAGCTCGTACTTCGTAGTTACGTAATCAAACTTTTCCACCACGTACATACATATATCGCAGATCGATTCGCCAGGTCTTTTTTTCTCCCCGAGCAGCTCACGCTACGCGACCCACGTTGCTTGATTCGAAAAAGAATGCAAATTTTCGAGAGATGAAAAGATCTAGAAACCCGTTGAGATAAACCACCTAATTAAGATAAATGGTTTTGTTGAAACGATTTCACTTAGGCTAGTCGTGCTCTCGCTGCTAATTTATAACCTGCTCACTGTTGGAATTTGTCTCCATCAGATAGCATCCTCGGGTTTTCGTGGCTGCATTTCATCGAGCGAGTTCATTTTCTCTCTCTCTCTCTCTCTCTCTCTCTCTTTCTCTCTCTCTCTTTGCGAAATGTCGTTTTCACACGGCATCGATCCGGCGAATTGTCGCTGAAGATGTACAAGCAACGATTTTCTTTCTCGTGGAATCGCGTTAAATAACGTTTGTGCCTGCAACGGCTGTTTCTTTACTTTATTTTTTATTTTTTAGAGTATTTTAGAGTATTTTTTTTGTAGAGATTCCAAGTTTCTTTCAACCACCAAACGATAGTAAATTTTCTAATTTATCGATTTTTCTCAATTTTTGGCTATTTCCGCCAATTATAATTTTTTTCATGCGACTTCTTTTTTAAGAAAATAACGAGAACTGCCATGATTGACTTCTAGTTGCAAAATGCATTTCTCATTGAAGAAACGATAGTGAAATAGCCAAAATTGGGAGACCAGAAATTCATCCAATTTTCTTTCAAATTGTAAACAATTTTTAAAATTTTTCATCGTATCAAATTTTATAAAACTGAAGAAACAGCGATGAAAAGAATATTGAACAAACCCTTGGGATTTCATTCATTCAAAAAAAATATTTTAATCAAAAAAAGATAATGTTGTCATTGCCAAGAATTCTTTTAGAATTTTAAAGAATAAATTTTTATTTAAAAAATATTTTGATTGGAAAAAGATAATATTGGCATTGCCAAGAATTCCTTAAAAATTTTAAAGAATAAATTTTTATTTAAAAAATATTTTGATTGGAAAAAGATAATATTGTCATTGCCAAGAATTCCTTAAAAATTTTAAAGAATAAACTTTTGTTTAAAAAATATTTTGATTGGAAAAAGATAATATTGTCATTGCCAAGAATTCCTTAAAAATTTTAAAGAATAAACTTTTGTTTAAAAAATATTTTGATTGGAAAAAGATAATATTGTCATTGCCAAGAATTCCTTAAAAATTTTAAAGAATAAACTTTTGTTTAAAAAATATTTTGATTGGAAAAAGATAATATTGTCATTGCCAAGAATTCCTTAAAAATTTTAAAGAATAAACTTTTGTTTAAAAAATATTTTAATCGAAAGAAGATAATATTGTCATTGCCAAGAGATCCTTCAAAAAATTTGTCAACAGAGAAATTTACGATTCTGGTGAAGACAGTTCTCCTCGTTTGGAAATCGACAATTTGAATGAACAAATTTTTAATTTATCTTCTCAGATTGATTGACAAATCCCCAAAAATAACAAACCGCGGCTTTATCATGGATTGTTAGAGTGGCGAAGCTTGTTAGAGTAACAGATTTTTTGCACGGATGGAGAGTGGTTTAATTTAGTCTTTCTTTGAATCCTGAGTAATGCAATTTCGCGATTGGTTTGCCAACATTTTTGGATCGCGTCGACGTTGAACGTTCGCATTCGAAAAATGTTCTATAACGTTCGGGGGAATCGCGATTTCCGGTTCGTCGAGTACGATCAAAATACATGTAGATTTTTCCAACGTGCTTTCAGCGCTTGGTATTTGTCGACTCGAACGTGAAAATAAACGAATTCTTTCACCATGGCTCGTCTCACAACAGGTGAATTTAATATATGCATGTATATATAAATTATACAATAACATAGTTATAAATTATATAATATATATATAAATATATAAATTAGTGAAATGGGATCAACTTTAATTTCTTTTAAAAATCGTTCTAGTAATTTTATAATTTTTTTAACACAGTAGCTTGAAATTTATATCGAATGGATAGAATTTTAATTGCCTACATAAGAGTTGTATATGTAGAATTTTATCCAATATCTTCTATCAAACAACCACGAAAGAAATGGGAATGTAATTTATTTATATTATTGTATTATTATAAATTATTATACATAATTATTAAATAATAATATAATTATTATGTTATTACAAATTATATATATTAATTAAAATATTAATATTAATAACATTATTAATATAATAATAAATTAAAAATTAATAATGTTAATAAAGTTATATATTATCAAATATCAAAAATTGTATGTTATTAATATTAAAATATAATGAGGTAAAATATATTAAATATTAAAATACAATAAAGTGAAATGTATTAAATATTAAAATACAATAAAGTGAAATGTATTAAATATTAAAACACAATAAAGTGAAATGTGTCAAATATTAAAATACAATAAAGTGAAATGTGTTAAATATTAAAACACAATAAAGTGGAATATGTTAAATATTAAAACAGAATAAAGTGAAATGTATTAAATATTAAAATACAATAAAGTGACATATATTAAATATTAAAATATAATATAACTAATATTAAAATATATTAATAAAGTTATATATATTATAAATTATCGCGATCAAAGACTGTGTAGGCACTACTCGACTCGAAATCTGAACAACAACGCGATGGCGGTGCATGGCAGTGAAACGGTTAATCCGGCCGCGATAATCCTAATCGGCGCGCTCGTGCGCCAGCGTGCCTCGTTCGATAACTCGTTTTCCTCGGAGGAGCGATGAGATTGCTCTCGCGATTTCGGGCACGGAAGAGAGGAGATCGCGTTCGTCTTCGCATTCAACCGTTCTTCGCCGTGCTTCCCGGCCCGCCTGTGAATCGTAATTGCTAATTAGACACGGTTCGCGGGTCTAACAGGAAGTCATCTTCTTCGGTCTCGCCTGCGGAGACTTCGGGAACCTCGGCGAAATCGAGAGCCGAGGAAGGTCTATTCTTGAGTGGTTTTGACTTCTGGCCTCTTTTCAATTCTTCTTCTTCTTCTATTTTATATTCTAGACTGTTGGAATATTTTTGTAAATATAATTAAAAAGATGAAAACTGAATATAAATATTGTATAGTGTATGTTGAATATGTTGCGTAAATATAATTAAGAATTATATTTGTATATTTGTATAAAATAAATTTGAATGTAATTGTATTTTTAGAAATATAATTAAAAAAATGAAAACTGAATGTAAATATTGTATAACGAATAGTGTATTTTGAATATGTCGCGTATCCCGTGAATTTTTTCAACGTTTCTCTCGATACGTAACGAAAATATGATCGCAGACTTGGCAGAATTCATATAAATCCACATTTCACGCAATTAATGAATTTTTAATTTTTCCAAATTTTATTCGCCAAATAAATCTCGAATGTTTCATACATCTCGTGCCTCTTTTTACATCTTCGAACTTCCCTGTAAGCACGTGAAAATTCTGCAGCGTGATAACGAGAGTATAGGATACGTAACAAGGAGATTGTTAGTTCGTTTGGAGCTTAATGAAGTTTAAGTGGCCGGTTGAAGTTGAATAGCGAGGATTGAGTTGGACGAGAATTCTGCGAGACTCTGCGTTATACAAGCTTTCCGCTCTTGGCTTCTTTTGACTCTCTTCTCTCTGTTCTCTTCTTTTTTCGCGGAGAGAGGCTCGTTTTGAATGAAAGACGTGCAACAAGAGCACGATAACGGAAGATAGCGTAATAAAACTGTGCTACAAGGAGTGGCTTCGTGTAAATAAAATTGACTCTGAGAGAATTGAAAGAAAATACATTAAAAATGTTGTTCACGCGTGCACAAAACTAATTTTCCGAAAAAAAAGGATAAATTTATTTATTTTTATTAGTATAGACAGAGCGGAGTATCATTTTTTTGCTGTCTCCCGATGAGACAAAATGAAACAAAAAAAAGAAAACAGCCGAACGTGTTAACTACTTGCGCTGGCAATTGATTGCGGACCATAACGAGTGACCCAAACCCTATACAGTAATTCGTCGCTCTCTTTTTGAAACTTGTCGGTATGATATCAGTGGATAGAAATTATTAACAAGCAACGAATTTATTAATTGTTTTGCCTGAGATCATATTTAAATATACTTAAAATATGCTTAAAACTTAAATATATTTAAATATTATACATGTGATATAATATATTATATATTATATTATATTAATATATTAACTTAAATTATAATGTTTTGCCTGAGATTATATTTAAATATAATATGCTTAAAACTTAAATATGTTTAAATATTATACATATTACATAATATATTATATATTAACTTAAATTATATCAACAATATATTAACTTAAATTATATTGTTTTGCCTGAGATTATATTTAAATATACTTAAAATATACTTAAAGCTTAAATATGTTTAAATATTATATATATTATATAATATATTATACATTAACTTAAATTATATTAACAATATATTAACTTAAAAACTAAAATTATATTATAAAATTATATTGTTTTGCCTGAGATTATATTTAAATATACTTAAAATATATTTAAAACTTAAATGTATTTAAATATATATTAACTTAAGTTATATATTATTTATATATATAAATAATTATATATTTTTGTACATTATACATATATAACTTAAATTAAATATATATCATATACATTTAAATATACTTAGAACTGAGAAAATATTGCAATTTTGGAAGAAAGAAACGACATCCAGTTTTGCGTTCGGTTTTGCACGTCTCGTCGCGAAGACGTGGCATGCACGTCTCGGCCGTGGCATTACATACGAAACCTAACCCGTGGCCGGATGCACATGCATGCACATGCCGGCAGCACGGTGCTCGGGACTCGAGGCGGGATCATTACGCGTCATTACGGAGTTACACGGTCGAATGGACGACGTTACAAATTACAGAGCTTACAGAGCGACCTGCTGCTCCGTGGACGCCGAATCGCTCGCCTGCTCGGTCCACTGTTGTCGGAATAACGTGTCTGTTCAATGCAAGAACGGCTTCGATGGATCGAAGTAGGACCAGAGGTCGATCAGGTTGCCCGTTTCAACGTCTCCCCCGGGGACGAATTTTTCAAACGCTCGTTCGAAAAGAAGAACGCTCGAGGGAAAGTGTGTTGCCAGTAGTGTGGATCAGTGATCTGGCAGACGAGACAGCGATCGAACGAATCACACTTCAGACAATGTATTTACGAAAGGCTTTCTCACTTCACTTTCTTAACGTGAAGAAAATTGTCACTTTTGCAATGGATGGTCATTAACCCTTTGACTTAGAAGGTCTCGATTTAAAATAAAAAAAGTAAATGGCAGATCTGTGAACTTTCCAATCAGATATTAAATTTAATTTCGTTAAACCGAATGAAATCGTTGATAAATAAAAATTACATATAATGTTTCAATCACCTTGAATGCCCTAAGTTTTATCCGTTTCAATAAGTAACGCTCACTTATTAAAATTGAAAAGAAAATCGTAAGGCAAGAGGTTAAGAAAGCACCTGAAGCTTGAAAAAGTATGACACTGCTGCAAGTATTGAAAATATTGCACAATTGTTTGCAGATATATTTACTAATTGTTGTATATGCGATAACAATTTTATGTTATTAATTATTATTACACGTTCGATAATTAAAATTTAATAATTAAACGTGAAAAATATTTTCGTACATGAAGAATATTCTCAAAGATTGTAAAGAGTCAAATGTTTCTAGAATGAAGAAGTAGAGCTCTCTCCTTTGTAACAGCTCCTTTCGTAGCTTTTCAACTTCCTTTCCACCATTTTATTGACCTCTATTTCACTGATTTTCGAATTTTTCTCATTGAACCTTAATATTTGAAGTTCGATGAGCAGCAGTTACAAAGTTTGTCAGAGCTCGTTGCAATGAGAACAATCTGTTCAATTTTATGGATTGTGATGGATCCACTTGTGAACAAAATTTCATCGAAACGACAGTGTAATTTTATTATTCTCGGTGTTGTCTTTCCTTCGTAGTTACTGAATGTAGCCTTCTTCAAGTAGAAGATTCTTCTTCAACAGTCTTCAGAGTCTTCAGAGAATCTCCGTGGGAATTTTCAAATATTTTTCAATATTATTAAAGACCCTCGAATTTCGTAGAACATTCCGTACACTTGGCGAGAGGTGCAAGGGAATGTCAATTAATTTTAGGTAAATATTCTGAATTCCGCCGAGAACGTGTTAGACTCGTTACGCGAAACGTAAGACAAGTATGCAAGACACGGGGCACACGTTCTCCAATGCGTAATCCCATAATCCCCGTTTTGAAACCCTCGTTCTGACGGGTTTACCATACGTCAATCATTATGCGGAACTAGGGAACCTGAGCTTCTCCAATTTAATTAGAATATCGAGTTCTCCCGCTCGAACACAAGGTAACTTTCAAGTATTATAATTAAATGTCGTATCGAGTTCTGCTGCAACGAAATCGAACAAAAACCTTCAGTGTTCGGCGACGGAATTCAGTGAAACACGCGTTTAATCATTTAATTGTCACTTATGAATTAATTAGTTAAAACAGATAGAAAAATCTGTGAGAAAAATTTTTGAGTTTTTCTTCCAAAAATAGAGGATACCTGTTATTGTTAATAGGTTGCAGATTTTTATGTAAATTCATGTTTCCATGAACGGAGACCTCGAGCTTTAGTCGCTAATTAAAATAGAAAATAGTATACTATAAAATAAATATAAAATAATTACAAATGCTATAAAATAATTATAGTATAGTATACTATAAAAATAGTATACTATACTATAGAATAATATAAAATATAATAATAATAATATCATATAATATAAAATAAATAGTATAGTACACTATAAATAATGATAATAATATAACATAATATAATAATAATATAAAATATAATAATAGTATAATGTAAAATAATAATAATATAAAATAAATATTATAGTATACTATAAAAATAGTAACTGTATTATAAAATAATATGAAATATAATAATAGTATAATGAAACATAATAATAATATAAAATAAATATTTACTATAAAAATAGTACGCTGAATAATTATTTTGAATATTTCACATATTTACATATTTTTTGTACACTATATGCATTCTGTGCGTATCATTGGATCTAAAAAATTTTCCCGCTGTCTAATTGTTAATAAAATAACGTGAGAACGTTCAGAGTCTCTAAAAATAAAAATTCAGTCCCTAAAAATAATAGGAACCAGTCTTTGCACACTGTATCGTCAGCAATACGATAATAATATTTTATAATATTCAGTGGCGTTCTTATATAACACTTGATGCAATAATAAAATTTAATACAACAATATTTAATATTCTAATATTTAATATCAATATTCTTCCTCTCTTACTCACGATATTTTCTCTCGTTCTCTCTCTCTCTCTAAAAAAAAGGAAGAAAAAGTGAAGCTCTTCGGTCCGAAATCTCTCGGCGAATAATCGAAGGACCACCGCGAATCGGCGGGCAATCGTCAGTGTGAATGGGCGAACGATTTTTCTGAGAGTCGTTCTCGATCGGTGAGGAACGGAGCCCCGATCCTCAGATGGATAAATATTCAAACACGGCCAGGGCACGCGTGGGTGAGCTCCCACGCGTGGCCGGTTCTCTCACGCATCCATAACGCATGTCCGTGCCTATCGCGTGTTTTATGCGACGGAGACATCGGCGTCCGATAAATTTCGTTCGCCTGGAGCCTCGTTCCGGACCGAAAGCTGAGAATCCGTGGCGATCGGGGAAACCAACGTGGCAGTCATAGGAGAAACGTACGAGCTCTCGTCCCACGCGACTTTTAATAAAGTCGACATTGACTTTTATGTCCCTCGGGGCGCGTTTTCCTGATATAGGTCTCGGCTCGTTCCTATTGAAACACGCTCGTTTCGAAACACGTTGGCATTTCGGTTTGGAAGACGTGCTTTCGAACGAGCAAACAGGCGAGGAAAAATTATTCTGCTGATTGAAACTCGGCAATTTGAGAAAATAAAAATACGCGAATTTGTTTCAAGTAAGAAATAAATGATTTTGAATTGGAAAAATAAAATGCGAGATGATTCAGAGTCCGCCATTTTGTACGTCTAGAGGGTACTTGGAGCACCTCAGACGTATTTCACTTTAATTCTCAGTATCGCGAGAATTAAAGTGATTTTCTTGCCAGTTTTGCCAAGTTTGCAAAATTTTTAGAAAATTTTCAGAAAGAGAAGAAGAAACGATTTGAAAACCGAGAATTCAATAAATATCTGTCAGTTTATGAAAGTTGACAGTTTCAACTTTTACTGTGATATTGTCGATTATACTACATATTTAGTATATTATATTTATTATTCAATTAGCGACAATCGGCAATTGTTTGAATCCTAATATAATTAGATCACAGTAAACATTCTTCAGTGCGTTTCCACGGCGTGACACGAAAACTGGCCGGAAATAGGACGTCCTATAATTATCAGAGTGGAGTGGTGACCAGCGAATTCTTCCGTGTAGCCGAAAATCTATTTCGGATTCGCCGCTGGCCACCAGCGTGGAATTTAATTACTGACTGAGTCACTGAATGTGCTCGTACGGTCCCGTATAAACCCGAACGAATCCCACAGATTTGGGACTAGAACGACTATGATTGTGGTGGAATCGTGATTATTGATTATTAAATAATAATTATTTAATTTAATTATTTATATTTATATTTATTTTATACATATATTTTATTTATATTTATTTTATACATATATTTTATTTTTATTTATTTTCATATTTATATTTTATTTTTATTTATTTTTATATATTCATATATATTTAATTTTTATTTATTTCTATATTTATATATATATTTTATTTTTATTTATTTTTATATCTATATATATATTTTTTATTTTTATTTATTTTTATATCTATATATATATATTTTATTTATATTTATTTTATTTATATTTATTATTATATTTATATTTATTTATATTTATTTATATATATTTTATTTATATTTATTTTTATATTTATTTATATTTTATTAGTCAGTAATCATTGATTAACGATTAAAGGCAAGCGATCGAAATCATTGTAATCTTAACTCTAACAATCGATTACCAAAATGATCACAAAGCATTTAATCGATTACTGCTCGGCCCTCGATCCAGACAGACACTATACAAGTTTCAACGCGCCAGAGATGCAATGATAATCAGATCCCTCCATTGATAAACAGGCCGGCGACGAGAAGGGAAGACAGCAAATGAACGACCGAAACCTTCTTCGAGAGATATCTACTTCGAGTAGGCGAGATCAAAGCTGGTCCCCCCCAGTCTCTGTGTTAAAAAGACCAGGTACCAGCGTAAACGTTCGTGCAAACACTTGTTCCTTGTCTATGGGGGATCCGCTGACGCGACTTGGCGATTAATCGGCGAGCGGTTTCATTTCATCGTGCGATATTTAATCGTAGCAGCCGTGAAAGACCGAGACGAACACGATGCTGAAACCCACAAATTAATAGAAACGACCGGCTAAAAGGGGTTGGTGGGGGGGAGGGGGGATCTGTTTGAATTACAGCGGATCGTGTTCCGCGGCTGATGAAATTAATCCGGAATTTGTCTTCGTTGGTTAAGACGTTTATTCAGCCTCGGTTGCAATTAGAATCTTCGTTTGCTCGCGATTTGCAGGACTTTGCGATTAATCGCTGTTTGTGAACCTTTGGAGACGAGTTTCCTTCACTGTCGAGCAATTTGGATTTTGCCTCTCTTGGAGACTCTCTTTGGTTTTCTTTCTTTTTTTTTTTTGTTTTTGATTTTTCGTATTTGACTGACCGTAACTTGTTCGGTTGTAAATATTTCTTTCTTAAATTCTCTGCAGTGAGGTTAACATTTTCGCAATTTCAACGCTGATCCCAATAGATTTGTGTTCTTGCTGGAATAATTCACTCGAATTTTCATTTCTTCAGATATTTTTATATGCTGTTATTCGATAAAATTATTCGATAAAAGTTTATTTGAATGATTGTTTAGATAAACATTTATTCGACTATTGCCCAATAATACTGCTGTAATTCTATGAAATCTAAAAATTTGGCGTGTTTATGTTATTTTGAAATATTGCCTGAGCCTTAACAAGATACCTTCTTATAGAACATAATATTAATATAAATATAATATAATATAAAATATAAGATATATATATATATATAAAATAATATACAAAATAAAATAATATAATATAATATAAAATATAAAATGTATATATATAATATACAGAGTAAAATATATAATAATATAAAATATAAGATATATATATATATATAAAATAATATACAAAATAAAATATAAGATATAAACATATATAATGAAATATATAAATGTAAAATAATATATATAAAATAAAATATATAATAATATAAAATAATATATATAAAATAAAATATAATATAAAACATAAGATTAAATAATCTAAATATAAGATAAAATATAAATACGAGAAAAATGTTCTGGAAAGTATACTGCAACTCGTACTTTCTCGTTACAATTTCTCTTTTTTTTTCTGCTTCGCCATTGAATCAAGCAATGCAGCTGGCCCGATTTCCCCAAGAAACTTCCACCGGTAATAAAAACGCGAATCCGCGATGCTTTCGAAGTTACATTGTCCAGGTACATTGTCCTGCTTCGTCCTTGCTTCGTTCGTGAAGGGAAAAAGAGGCGAACGAGTACCTAGAAAGGAAGGAAAGAGGCCATATTGAATTGTTCATCTGTCGTGTACTTTCTTCTCTTTCAATTTTCGTCGCGGTGATAAACGTAGACAGGAAGCAAAAATCACAATGAAGAACGGGCAATTCGTTCAATAAGTTGGCGATAGAGCGGAATGAAGCCTTATTGAGAGACATACGTTACAATAAGAACAAACTATGAATTCTACCCTATCCGACGCCGGTGTCGCCCTTCATAAATCCTCGGATTAATATTTCCAGATGGTATTTCGGACATCGAAAGAATCAGAGATTCACTTGGCCCTTCTCATCCACGAAATTTCGGAGAATTAAATGAAATAGAGGAAGATCTATTATCTTTCCTATATTTCTCATTCACGTGATTTATAGATATTTATAGATATTTTTTACAAAAATAAACCACGCAGATCTGTTTCAAAACATAATTGCTAAAATTCGGGGTTGAAATATCATATCATATTTCCAATATAGTATCATATATTTATACGTGAGACAATTATAAGGTAATAATAATTATTGTAATAATATAATATTAATAAATATAATAATATATATAAATAATAAAAATATATTACATACAAATTATATATTATATATAAATTTTATAAATATATAATAATATATATAAATATATTATATATAAATTATATAAATATATAATAATATATATAAATAATATAAATATATTATATATAAATTATATAAGTATATAATAATATATCAATAAATAATAATAAATTTATATGTCAGTTTCATTTAATTTAATACCCAATGGCGTAATGTAGACACATGCGGATAGAAAATGTATTCTGCTCTACCAAAGTTAAGAATCAACGTGAATTTTTGACAAACGATTCTCAGAAAAGTATAAAGTTTCAACTTTGTTAGCACACCGCGAATGAAATATTCCGTGAGTATAATCACCATTAGTAGAAAATGTCCGATCAATAAATACTACTTCCTGTTTCTCTACTCCTGCCTTCAGATGTTTGTGTATGTCTGTCCGGTTAATTAATTAAATTGCAAATTTATTTTCTGTCTGGGAAAATGTAATTAATTTTTTTGTAGCAGCAAACATTAATTTTCACTCATTATTGCTCGTATATTCCGATTCTCAACCTTTCTCGCGTGCATCGCGAAGCTTCAAAAAATGAAATTGAGAAGCAAACAGTAATATTTTACCATGGACTGTTTGGTTCATATTCACATTCAATGGTAATAAAGTGTAATAATTGAAACAGGATCTATAAAACGTAGATTCGTGCAATTGTCGTAAAAAAAAGAGAGCCCACGACTAATAATTCTTAATTAATTAATCTTCCTCTGTGTTTTAAGGCTCCAAGAAAGAATCCAAACTTAAACAACCTTCGTATACGGTTTCATGCAATTATTTTATACGGTTTGGTCACTCGTTATGGTCCGCGAACCAGTTGCCAGCGCGAGGGATTAATTTTCTTTGGTTAACTGAATAATCAAACGACTCAAATTAACCTTAAATTAATAATATTTCAAATCAAGACTATATAACTTTATTTTCGTGTTTTTAATTTATATTTTATTTATATTTATAACTCTATTTTCTTTTTTTTTTTTGGCGTTTTTCGCCATTAGTAATATTATTTTCGCGTATCAAAAGGAGTAGAAATCGCTGACCTGTCGCAATTTTTTGTTGGTTACATATTAAAATATATATATTTTATATTTAAAGACATATTATTATATTATATGTGCATGTACATCCATCTGTTAGAAAAAGAAAACTCCATTTTTTTGTTTAACCTCTTGCGCTGGAATGACTTGCCACGCCATCTTTTGCCCTAAAATTGCAATATTTTCTTAGTTTTAAGTATATTTAGATACAACGCAGGCAAAACAAAGTAATAAATCTATTACTTCTAAATAATTTCTATCTATAGTGACAAAAGAAAGCGACGAATTATTGTATACGGTTTTGGTCACTCGTTATGGTCCGTAAACCAGTTGCCAGCGCAAGTGATTAATCCCGTCCCGTTTCTAATCCGGACTCGCGCGCGACGCGTTTAATACTCTCGTCGAGGGTAACTCGCGCTAAAAGTGACACGCGGGATCAATCAAGGGCGACGGAGCTATTAATAAGCTTGGACGAGGACTATTAATAACGGAAGATTAGAGACGTTTCCTTCGAACGTCGCTCTTTGAGAGGTGAACCATTTTGCAGCCGACGAGCTCTGTCAACGATGTGTGATAACTCGCGTTGGTCAAACGATTCTAGCGATTCTAATAGAATCTTTCAACGAGTATCAGTATTGCAAATGTAAAGTCTCGCGTTTTGAAATGAATCAGAGTGAATTGTATACAATTTATATCGATCGAACGTGTATATAACTTAAATTTATAATAATATATAAATTTTATTAATAAATGACAATATAGGTTAATAAAATTTATTAATTTGCAATAAAGTTTGATAATAAAATTTAATAATAAAAATAATTAATCTGTTAATATTAATTTAATATTAGTCAATATAAGTCAATATAGTTAATATTAGTCAATATAAGTTAATAAAATTTATTAATTTATAATATATATGATTTTATAATGATATATGTAACTTGAAATTAAGTCGTGGTTTTAAGGCTTCCTCATCATATATACAAATAATTGTTTTCATGAGTTTGCACGGCGTTTTTTCCCCTTATAACATGTAATACTGTAATATTATTTAGTTAGTAGTATTATACTATTTATATTATATTATATATTTATAATTATTTATATATTATATATTATCTAGTAGTGTTATAATAGTATAATTTATTATATACTTATTATATAATATATATGATTTTACGATGATACATATAATTTGAAATTAAATGAGTTTTCGACCGAGTGTACGAATACACTTTTTACATAAAACTCGCTTGGTCGTGGTTTTAAGGTTTCCTCGCATCAGGTAATTTCTTTTTCACGAGCTTGCATAGCGCTTTTTCCGCCCTTTTCGAAACTATGGCAAAGATATGATGAGAATTTTCCTCCGTTGATTGAAACGAACTCGAACACTCAAGCATCGGAACGCACACGATGAATTTGCACACTGTTCAAAATGAAGTTAGTTACACATGTTATATTAGTCCATCTGAAAACAAACATAACTACTCCACCGACCCAGCGCTTCGTTAATTAAATCTGCAATTTTTATAAATGTTTAATTTTCATTTACGAAAATGTCGAACTACTGTGTCGAATGCGAAAAAAATCAGCCCCGTTCGGGGAATGTTTCTCTAGTGACTCACGGTGAAAACCATCCACCGGGATATCCTGCTTCCACAGCATTCCAGCGACAAATTACACGCAGAGACGACAATAGAGGGGACAAACAAACAGCTGAACAGTTGTCGATCGTCTCGCGTGCTGGTTACGAATTACGAAAGTGGCGAACAAAGCGGGCCTACATCTGACGAGCCGTGGCCCACACGTGAAAACCGGTGCAACGACACCGGCCTCACGATGGCGTAACCCGGCGCGCGGAAAAATCGCGCGGGAAACTGGTTCTGTCGTGGCGATCCATCGACGCTGTCCGCGTCGGTGTCACGGACGTTACGCAAACGAACAACGATCTACGCGCCGTGAATGATCTACGAGAGGTCGGTACCGCCTCACTATACGCCGTCGTGCATATTGTCCACGTTTACGAGCGATCACGTCGCCGAGTTTCGCAACCGAACTATCACCGGGTTCATTCGCGAATGTTTATTTAATGTTTTATATTTGAATGTTTAGATGCTTTTATATTTAATGTTTTAGAATGTTTTATATTTAATTATTTGTAATTATTAACGCTTTAAATGTTTAGATGTTTTTATATTTAATGTTTCAGGATGTTTTATATTTAATTTTTTGTAAATATTAACTCTTTGAATGTTTAAAATATGTTTATATCTGAATGTTTAGATGTTTTAATATTTAATGTTTTAGAATGTTTTATATTTAATTATTTGTAAATATTAGCGCTTTGAATATTTAAAATATGTTTATATTTGAATGTTTAGATGCTTTTATATTTAATGTTTTAGAATGTTTTAATTATTTGTAATTATTAACGCTTTGAATGTTTAGATGTTTTTATATTTAATGTTTCAGAATGTTTTATATTTAATTTTTTGTAAATATTAACGCTTTGAATGTTTAAAATATGTTTATATCTGAATGTTTAGATGTTTTTATATTTAATGTTTTAGAATGTTTTATATTTAATTATTGGTAAATATTAACGCTTTGAATGTTTAAAATATGTTTATATTTGAATGCTTAGATGTTTGTATATTTAATGTTTTAGAATGTTTTATATTTAACTATTTGTAAATATTAATGCTTTGAATGTTTAAAATATTGTGCAGACAGTTAACAAAATAGTTGGTGAAGATTAACATAGTATGTTACAATAGAGCGAATAAAAATTTACTTGTTGAAGATTAACATAGTATGTTACAATAGAGCGAATAAAAATTTACATCGGAAGTTGAATGTTTAAAGATGAAAGCATTCTTAATTTTCTACTGTTTTGACCTCTAATAAGTAAATTATTATTTTAAACGTGTCAGATTATTTGCATGTAGTCTGAGCACTCAAAGAGTTAACAAATTGATTTTTACATCTGAGAAATTTAATATTTACAATATTTCGATGGTCGAACATTTTTGTAGAAATTTCTGATAGTGTATAGTAGAAGTATATGAAAATGAAATGGATTCCAATGGCCGATAGTTGTAAAAATGGCAGAGTTTTAGTCGTGTTTTGTAAGAAATACCTTTTAACTTTTATATTGTTGTCACTGGTTTTTGTACGAACTTTGTTCAGAAATTTTACATAGTGAAGAGAAGATATTTCTCTTCATCGTTTCACCTGCCAATGACTTTCGGCGCGAAATTTTACAACCAGTAAAATCGAATCGTTCGCATAGACTTGTAGAACGTTTCATAGATAAGAAACTTTTTCGGTCGAGCTATCGGGTAGTTCATCCTCTTGACTCGCGTTTCCCACCGATTTCTCTCTGTCTATCGATCTTCGATGGCAAACTTTCGGTTAACTAAGAAAAAAGAAAAAAAAAGAAAAGAAAAGAAAACTTTTATCTTCCCAAGCATGGCTTTTATTCACGTGGAAATTAAACAGGAACAGGATAACCGGGACTTTGTAACGCGAAAACTTTCTAGCCATTAATACTCGATACCTGAAACTTTCTTCTTCGTTCTCTCCTTTTTGATTCGACATATTCCGTGATATATATGTTTTCGCCCATGAAATATGCGAATATACGCATGAAAAAAAAAACTCATGTTTATTTGCCTATTTTTCGCGCGTAATTTGGATATATTTTTGGCATTTTATATTTTACCTAAACTAAAATTGTATTAAATTAATAGATAGGTACGTGTATCTACAACTACAAACACTCAAATGAATTATTTTATATATATATATGTATATATGTGTATGTATACTAAATTAATAATATAAGTATTATAAATTATTAAATATTATATTATAAATATATATATATATATTAATATTAATATATATATATACTAAATTAATATTATAAGTATTATAAATTATTAATATTATAAATATATATATATTAATATTAATATAATATTAATATTTTATAATATTATATATATTTATATATATATATATATACATACTAAATTAATAATATAAGTATTATAAATTATTAAATATTATAAAATATTAATATTATAAATATATATATATTAATATTAATATAATATTAATATATATATATATATATATACATACTAAATTAATAATATAAGTATTATAAATTATCAAATATTATAAAATATTAATGTTATAAATATATATGTATATTAATATTAACATATATATCATAAATATTATAAATTATTAATTATTACATTATGAATATATATTAATATTAATATAGTATAAATTATTAAATATTAAGATCATTACGTATCAAAGCAATATTACAAATTGCACTCCTGCCCGCGAGGATTCAATTTAAACGAACGCTCAGCGAAACTCAATTTTTCACCATAATAAATCAACATCCGCGCAGAGATCTAATACTTAGGAGTACCGATCTCAGCGCGTGTGTACTATCCTCAGAGTGAACGGTACATTCGCGACGTCGTCGCCGAGATTCCTATCGTTCGTCGAACAAGAAGACAAAGTGTCTGGATGTCGGATAGTGCCCGGCGCGTCGTTCGTCATTTCATTCGGAACTTTCATTTGGAAGCGCACGATCGCGATAAGGCTGCGTTTCGGGATCGTGTTCGCCCCCGAACGAACCGCGAACCAAGGGTGCAGGATCGAAAGTCACGGAAGGTGGAGGGGAGAGCCAAAGGAGGAAGATTCGTGAGTGGCGTATCCGGCGGAAGTTGTTATCGTTCGCTGCGAACCGAGAGTGTTTTCATTGTTTTTTCCTTTTTTCATCTCTCTCTTTCTCTCTACTCTGATTTATTCCTCTGGATTGATTCTCTCCTTTCGAACAAAGCCCCTCGGAATAAAGTCACGTCGCACTCGACGTGTTTCAGCGACGTGAAAGCATCCGGGCGATTTCGGGATCCGATTGGCTCGCTTCGTTTCCAGTTTCTTGAGCTTCCTTGGACAAGTTTTCGTTGCATCAATATTTTGTCCTTGATCTGTCTCCTCTGATCCACGTAATTTGAAACATTACAATTACAGTAGTGTCGTGTTAAACTAAAACGAGCATGTGCTGATACAGTATTGATTTACTGTTCTAAAGAATAGTGGAATTAAGGAAATTTATTACATGGAAATGTAAAGAAATAAATTGAAATTTAAAGAAATAAGATTTAATAAAATTAAATTAAAATATAAAGAAGTAAAATTTAATGAAATTAAATTAAAATTTATAGAAATAAAATTTAGTAAAGTTAAATTAAAATTTCAAGAAATAAAATTTATTACATGGAAATGTAAAGAAATAAATTGAAATTTATAGAAATAAAAGTTAATAAAATTAAATTAAAATTTCAAGAAATAAAATTTATTATATGGAAATATAAAGAAATATAGTAACGTGTATTAATATTGTTGGTATTGCTCAATTTTAAAAATAATTATCGATTACAAGGAGGTAGAACTCGTTACCAAATCTATCAGTTAATCAAGAAAGTTTGAGAGAGATATTACTTGAAGTTTTAACTTAATTAAATTTCGTACCTGATAGAAGCCAAGAATTACAAGAGAAACGAAAGATTCGAACACTAGAAATTAAACATATAACAAGTATTTTCTGTACTTGAGTTTCTTTATATTTAATTTTATAATTTTTTTTTACAATTAAATAAAAGTGCTTTTTGTACAGGACTTTTCTGTACTTAAATTTATTTATTCATTTATTTGTTTTTGGTAACTCAGGATAAAATTTGTTGCAGCTACGTGTACAGTAGAGAACTCTGGACAAATAATTTATGCAATAATTCTCCCCTCTGCTGATAATTTCTCGTTCGCGTAATATAAGTTCTGTTTCGAGTTTCAGTTAGATTCAATCGATTTTAATTCAGATCAAATTTCTCGTACTTTGCTTCTGATATTTTCATATTTTCAAATTGATGAGTCATTTTTATCCTGTTTTAATAACCAAACTGCATACATTAGTCAGGGAATTGATATTCGCAGAAACAGAGATATAAAACAACGCACGAGATATGAAAAAAGGATAAAACAATTTCGCCGCCGGAGGGAAAAGTTGAAATGTTTCCCCTTTTTGACGGAGTGAAAATACAATTCGTTATTTCCGGGATAGTTTAACACTGTGCCGTTCACGTAATACGCTGTGTGTGTGTGTGTGTGTTTTTTTCCCTTTATTTTCGCCTGCCGACGAGCGCGATATTTATGAACGCGCGTAAAATTTCGCAAACCCGTAATTCCGCCGACTATTCCCGCGGCGCCAGCGAGAGAGAAGAGAAGTCCGCGCGTAAAAGTTGATGGTCTCGCGAAAGAAACTATCTCGCTGCTACGTGCCCCGAGTTCCACTTCCCCCGAGTGTACGAGCGTACGAAACGCTTCGCTTTTTGTATCAACAACCATCGCCTGTGTACTCCGAGTCGAGATAAAAAGTTATTATTAGTAACTACAATCACGAGACATTAAGAAGTTGGAAGAACATCGAGCGTGTATTATAATTTTGTGTCATGAATTCGAGGAGCCAGCTATGTATTTATTCGAGAATAAATTGTCTTGAGTCTGTGCTTTCCTCGTATTTTGTATTGTTTCGAGAATTTTGAAATATTTACGTTCGTGAAAAGGAAAAAGTGTCAACGTGGCAATGTTGTGTTGAACATGCTCTTGATCTCTCGTGTCAGTTTTTCCTCATTAAACGCGTGTAAAATGCATGGAATTACGTGTGAAAAATGGCGGGAAATATTTATAAAATTGTACTCTCAGTTGTTCAGAATTAACCGAGGTAAACAGTCGTCATAAAGATCTCGTTACACATAAGTTAAAATAAATAATTATTGTTACAGTTTCTTGTTAAATCGCTATAAATCTAATTTAAATATGATCTAATATAATTCTAGTCTAATTTATTAAATATTATTTAAAAAATTAATTAATAAATATTTATTAAATATTATTTAAAATATTAATTAATAAATATTTATTAAATATTATTTAAAATATTAATTAAATTAAATTAAATATAAATCTAATCTAATTTAAATATTAATTTAATTTAAATATTAATTAAGTATAAATTAATTAAATATCAATCTAATCTAATTTAAATATTAATTAAATGTGAATCTAATCTAATTTAAATATTAATTATATATAAATTAATTAAATATCAATCTTATCTAATTTAAATATTAATTAAATATAAATTAATTAAATATCAATCTAATCTAATTTAAATATTAATTAATTATAAATTAATTAAATATAAATCTAATCTAATTTAATATATATCTATTTAAAGGACTAAATCTCCATAAGACATACACATACGTGGCCGTCTATTAGGAAAATTAGCAATTAATTTTTGGCTAAAGCAGCGGTTACGGTCGCTGAGACTCGATACGCTCGCAAGGTAGGGAAAAAGCATCGGACTTCTGGCGCGTATCTCGAGCCACTTGTTTCGCGTTTCCTCCTCGTCGACCGCGGAGACTTTTGACCCAGAACGGGGAGTAGCCGCGGAACGTCTCGAGTACGAGGAAGCGGTAAATATAACGCCGTTTCAGCGACGCGTGAACAGCCGCGAATGCCGGCCAGGAATAGTGTGCTGCAGGTGCCGAACGCCGTGGGAAACCGTCCGTTTCAACCTGACCTGACGTCTCTCGTAACTTTTACAACTCGCAATCAATCCCGAAGAGGATTCGATTGAGGATCGAAAAATTTGCTTTGAAAATCGTGCAGCTGAAACTCGCTCGAGCGAAGTCGCAATAGAAATTTTTCCTCGCCACCAGATCCACCACGATCTTGAAGGCTTAATTACTTGAAACTTGTACGATTTCCTTTTTTTTTTCGCTGTTTCATTTGAACTATGAACGGTCGAAATTTTCTTCTTCAATTCTAATGTTCAAAGTTCATTAAAATGGACGAAGAATTTTGAGAAAATTTGCAACGATCCCTTGCTGTTCAGTGAATTTTGAATTTTGAAATCTCGAAACAGCGAAGACAAAAAAATGGTACAACAAGTTTCAAGAGGGGTTTCAAAGAGAAAATTTTGGCCTTCGAGATTGTGGAGGATCTAGTGAAATCGTGAAATAAAGTTTCTGACACTTTCAACTGGTCTTTGACACGCACCAAAATATTCAACAATTTAATTAAATAAAATTATGTAATTACGTTTCTGCTCAAATTCCAAAATATTAATTTTAATAAAAGCGTTGTCCGTATCTTTCGGACAATCGTGTGAAAAAGAAGATCTGTTTGTTCCAAAAGTTGCGTGATTTTTCAGAAGTAAAAATCTCACTCTCTCCCATCTGAAAAATTTCCACTCGCGCCGTGAATTCCAAGTTGAAAAGGAACTGAATTATTTCGAAGTTCAAGTGGAGTGCGACGAAAGACGATTAAACAGACTCTTGCAATAGTGAAACTATAAACTAATAGAGTAGTCTTTACGAGAAAAGTGGGAAAGTGTTTGGATAAATTGGAAACTTTTTTGCCAGACAAATCAACGGTTTACGATTATTTTACGCCTGTCAGCTGGTAACGTAACACCTGTTTCTCTCACTCGAAATTGATTCTTCCTGCTCTGTGTCTCAGCTGATATCTCCGCCGTTATCTTCCAACGTTATCGGCTTTCTAATCTGCCGTGTTCTTGCGTTGCGAAATCTCATCTCAGAGGGACAGATCAACCGCCCTCTAATGTAATTTCCGCAATGATCGATATTAGATAACTAAATTATAAATCAAGCAAAGTCTGCGATATGAAACTCGCTAAAGAAGAAAAAGAGAAAAAGTTCTGTTCGTTTCTCCGGGAGGAAAGATCGGACCATCCTTGTAATTTCCACAATGATCAATATTGGACGGTTAAATTGTAAATTGACGAGAGACAACAAAGGAGATGGAAGCGAAGAAAAGAAATATTTGCGCATGAGAAAAGTTAGGCTCCAAGCGAGGAAACCTTGTTTTACACGTTCGACGTGGATTTTTTTTCTCCGCACGGTTTAAATCAAACTCTGTCTAAAAGTACTGGAATAGTAAAATACTTTAAATTTCTGGACGTCGGTGTCATTTCAAAGTCGTGTTCTTTACTTCATGTGAACATTTCATGCACTTTCTTCTTTAGTTTTGAAACTTTCGTTCGTTTTCTTTTTTATCTGCTTTCTTTTAAACGTTGTAAACGTTTAACTAGTAGAAGTAAATTAATTTCATTTTTATACACTTATTTTTTTATACTTTTCTGTACAAAATCGTAATTTAGACGAGATTTATATCTTGTATTAAGTTTATCACAAGAAGACTAATAATTGATATATAAAGAAAAAGAAACTATCTACAGTATAAATATAATAATATAATAATAAATAATATAAATACAATAATATAACAATAAATAATCTAAATATAATAATATAAGAATAAATAATCTAAATATAATAATATAATAATAAATAATATAAATATAATAATATAGTGATATAAATGTAATAGTTTACTCTTACGATCTTCAAATTTTTACATTCTCAATCTTAATTTTCGAGAAGACGTTCAACACAAAATTTAATCTAGAAGTCGTACGTAATAATGAGAAATTCCTTAGACTTTCTTCAAATTTAAAATATCTTTCAACGTTAGAAAAACATGAGTAATATCGAAAAACGGTCGAGAGAGAGCACCAGAACGAAAATTATCCAAAGTGAAGTATCGTACTTAATTTCCTAGGCGAGGCAAATTTGCTCGATATTAATGAAAATTTCTCTCTTTTCGTACATCGCAGAGTGAAAACTCGAAAGAATTATTAATCGTGCCTGATGAGTTCTTTTTGTTTATTTAACGCTGTAGACGAGCGTCGGGAAGATTTATGGAGGGAAAGCAACCAGTTTGCGAGGAGAAGTAATTTGGAGAAACGTATGCGTAATTCATTGGATCTGAAGAACTGTGTCTGAAGCTTCTTTCTGCGCACAATATTTACGGTATTTTATTGCAGAACTTGCCCCATTCTGCAATAAGGTATGTTATTGGATGAAATTAAATTAAGGTGGACTAAATCGAAGTACGGAAGAAGAAAAATGTTTCACAACGTAAATTTAAAAACTAGCATCGAAATTAAAATTAAAAATTTTTTAATTTAAGTTTAAGTTTTTTAAAATTAAAGTTTAAAAATTTTTAGTTTAAGTTTAAATTTTTCTAAATTAAAATTTGAAGTTTTTAAATTTAAGTTAAAAATTTTTAAAATTAAAATTTAAAATTTTTAAATTTAAGTTTAAATTTTTTTAAATTTAACGCGACGTTAAATTCGATGCATTTGGCATTAAAACTACCGAAGGCCAAAGTATAAAAATTGAATCGAAAGAATTAGGATGCAAGGTGAGGTTTATATTTTACAAAAATCATTCGAATCTTCGAAAAGACGCAGCATCATAGGTCCGCAAAATTACCCTGAAAAATTGTAAATTGGTCATTTCGACCATTCATAGTTAGTATGTACATGTATAATAGTTCTAATGTTGATTTCGAATTAATCGCGAATGCCTGGCAAATAAGATGCACGATGGATGCTGTTCGGCGGTTGGCATTGAACGAATCGATGCTGTGGTATTTGTTTCGAATGCTTGCGAGGCCGCCGCGCGTTTCAAGCTTGCATTCCCATTGAACACAGTGCCGTGCATCGGTATTGTTCGCGCTCCGATCGGCGTACATTCGACGAAACAACTGTTCCCGCGTATTGTCTCAAATTAAGCGCGCCTAATTCGAATCGAACGTTCATTGTTCGATTTCCCCTTGTTTCGGGCGAGGAAACGCAACGTTAACCACCGAGCCGAATCTTTGCTCTTTCCTTGTCCCTATTTGCAGAGTTGATCGACAACTCTTCTCGTTCCCAGCCTAATCTAGTTTGGTAGTGTCGATAGATTTTTAAATCATTAAGAGATTTATAAATTATATTCGAAATGGAATTAAGAGAGGGAAGAGATCGTGGACATTGTGAGAGAGAATTCTATTGTGCAATGCGGTAGTTGTCGATCTTTCAACGATCAGATATAATTGCTTCTTTAACGAATGAAATGATTAATCGCTTTTATAAATAAATACTTTCTTTTTCCTTCTTTTTTTGTTCTTCTTCTTTCTTTGGTTCATTCGTTATTTATTCTTCTTTTCTTCATTTATTATTATTGATCTATATATCATTATATTGATCTATTATTATATTATATATTATATAATTGATATATAATTGAATATAATTGATCTATTATTATATTCATTTATTATTATTGATACAGCCTACTTTTTCTCTCCGCCGGCAGAACAAACCTCCAGTCCTCGATTAATCCTCGGAAACGCAGAACTCGCCAGAATTCAGCCCGGGAACGTTGATAAACAGCACGCGTGTTTCGCCCCGGGTTCAAATTAAACACTCGAAAACGCCGCTTCCCATTCGCCCGGGAAAATTGTAATAACAATCTGGTTGCGCAAATTGCGTCGTCGTCGTCGCTCGTTCCACCATCGAGCAGCCGCTTTAATGCAAACAGCGCGGCAGAGGTGGAGGAAGGGCAACCGAGGATCGTCGCGCGTACCAAGCCGAAGCAATTACCAAAATTGCTGACAGGCTGGTTTGTGCGTGGGGAGAGAGAAGTTCGCGTACGAGTCGACAGCTGCTCGCACACGGAATCGCGGTCGAAATCTCGCTTGACCCCCTTCTTGCGCTCCTTCCTTCCCCTGATTCTTCGTCTTTCCCCCTCTCCTTCGTCTTTTCCCCCTCCCTCAGCCTCGTTCCCCTCCTTTTCTTCGTTGCGCGCGACGCCACACCGCAACGTTCGATGCGAAAAAGATAAAAGACGAATGAAATACGTACGACATCTGAAAAGAATCTTGTGTTGTGAAGTATGTATATTAGTAACGTAACGTGGCTTGCAGTGTTACCTATAACTTTGTTGAAAGACGTAAGGATGCATTTCTTTCAAACACTCAGGTGTTACATTGTGTATCAGGTGTAACATTTGTTTCTTTAGTTTCGTTTTTACAAGACGAGCTTAGCACAGTAATAGCTTTAAAATTATCGAAGAATTTTTATGTAACAATGACTGATTTTTTAAATTATTAAATTTTTAAATTATTTATGACTGATTTTTTTAAATTATTAAATTATTTATGACTGATTTTTTAAATTATTAAATTATTAAATTATTTATATATTTATATAGAATTTTTATATAGAATTTTTATCAATTTCGAAGTGAGTTGAGGAAAGGTACCAAGAAGCACCATTGTGATTTTTTTTTTGTGTACATTGAATTTCACTTTGAAGACGAATTTGTTTGTCCAAATTTGGTCAAAATGAAAAAACAGTCAAACACGAAAAATGTCGATACAGAAGCTTTCAGGGAGAATTTCAGAAATACGCCTACATCGAAGAATATCGTATCAAAAAGTCATTGAGAACATATACAAATGATGTATATAAATATATAAATGTACGTAACATAATTGATCAATGAATTTTTTGTTCATCTTAACTTTCAATTACGACGAAAATCGACGAGAATAAACTGATTACGATGGAATTCAAGAGTATGCAACAACAAAGCGTTTATGTTCAAAGGCAAGTTTGTCAGAATCGAAGTCTCAGTGAAACTTAGAATTGCCTACTATTTTTGTTATAAAAAATAAAAGTTGCTTTTACAAATCGCGGCGAAATTTTATTCTCTAATGTGAAGAAGAAGCAAATGACACGTCCTTTTGCAGGGATTTCCATTCGGAGAGAAGTCGTTTCGCGATTTTCTGTCGAAAGACACTGCGCGTCGCGTTCCCGCGCGTACAAGGGGTGAATCACACCCTCCTGTGTGGTTCTAAAAGCGCCCCGTTTCCCGAAAGTCTATTACGAACCACTTGCGAATCATACAGCGTGGCATTCGCCCTCTCGGAATCCCGTGGCCAGTGAACTCAAAAGCGAGCCTCAACGCGAGTTAGCAACGCGAGTAAAACTGTCGTTCGACGATACTCTTTCAGAGTTTCAAGGCTGTCGACAGTTAAAAAATCGTCAATTTAAACAATTTTAAGAAATCGATGATATTAATCGTCGATCACGATGAAAGAAAAATGGACAATTAATTAAATTAACAGTTGTTGTATAAATGTGATTAACATCGTAATAATAATTACAATTATTAATGTTACAATAATAATTATAATTATAACATGACGATAATAATTTTAATTGTCAGTTATCGATTATTAGCTATCACGTCGAGTTTTGCTTGTAATTTCGAAATTGTAACGAAGGAAGAGAGAGACAGAAAAACAGCGAAAATATATTTACGGAAGAATATTTGTTTTTAAGAGATTGACATTCACGCGTATTTTCTTTATTCTTCTCGAAATTTCTCTCCCTTCAAAAACTTGAAATCTGATTAAGGGGAGAATCATTTACTTCTCTCAAATATATCTTTATACCATTTTGAAAGATGACGAACTAAAAAATTACTTTTCCCTCTCGAAAATTAACAGTCGTCTTTGTAAACACCGAAAGAACATCTGGCATTCTCTCAAAGATGGAAGTTTCCCCTTTGTAACAGTGGCAAAATTAAAGTTTGTCGAACAATTTCTTCTGTTTAAGATGGGAAAGAGAGTTTGAGATATCGAATTTTTCATCGAGTGTACGAATATTTTTTTTTTTTTACCTTCGCGAGACAAATTTTCGACTTCCGTCGAACGTTCTCCGCGTCGAATTTCTTCGAGCTTCTTGCCCTTCCCCCGCCATCGACTCTGTGATTTATGACGTTCGGGACAGGCCGGCGTTTTACGTTCTCGCGCGCACCGAATTACGTTGCCTTAATAAGCCACTTGGCTGGAAGTGGAAGTTTCAGCCGTTCTCGTTAAGGTTTAGGACAGAGGTTGGAGGGCCCCGTTCTCCTGTTCTTATCTGAAATTCATGGGGGTCTGACGAAGGTTCTGAAGCGTCGTAGCGGTCGTTGCGCGTATGACGAAGAAGTTTCGCAAAGAAGCTGGCTGCAGGTGACTTGCTCGTTCGCGAGGAGAACGAACCAAGTTCGGGGAAGGTACTCTGGGAATTTTGGAAAATTCACCAAAGTTTCCATAACTGCCACGTCACCGCGGGAATCTTGGATGCTGAACTATTTGCATTTGGTAACGAGATGTCGATAGCGTGTGTGCGTATGTGTGTGTGTTTTTTTAATATGTGGCAAGAATAAACGAAATATCTTTGCCTTAGGAATGTAGAATTTATAATTTCATTTCATTCGAATTTTCTATCATATTTCGTTCGTATTTGTGTGACAAAATTTCAGTTCATCAATTAGTTGAAAAATTGCTCAGTATTGACACTGAATACTGTCGAAGAAATATAAATATGGACTTTCATTGAAATGTTCTAAAAATAACTTTTTCCCAATTCTAAAGTATCTGTTCCAACGAGAACGTCATTCAAAAGCGTTCCCAAGCGTGACATTTCTTTTTGTAAAAATTCCACGAGAACAGACACATCTTTCTGCGCGAAACACATAAATCTGAAGAGAATTTCTTTGATAAACAAAATGATCCCTATAAGATATAATAATATCCTTGACACTTTTACCATACACATACCAAAATATGACAGGTGGAATGAATTCTAAATAAAAAATATAGTTTCACTGTAGGAAACAAGAATCATTCTGAAATCTTGTAGGCATCTTGTTTGCCTATACAAAATTTATGCCCTCCTCGGAAGAAAATAATAATTTAACTGTACAATCATTTTCATCTGCATTTCGCCACGAAAATTTCTCTCACATTTATTTATAGTCGTAGAGATGCGCTCTTCAGATTGCGCGCCGAAATCAATTTTCAGCTCCAATAATGACGAATGAAGAGAGCCCGGAGAATGCAGAGAATTTTCCGCGGACAAAGAAATCTCTTTCTTTCGTGAAATTTTCGCGTCGTTCCAATTACTTGGCCGTAGCCGAGCCACTTAAGGCTAAGTAAGCACTTTGACGACTCGAATCGAAACGATACGACTCGGTTTCATGAGCGAGTTAACGCCCTTTCACGATGGGCCCTTTAAAGGGCAAACGGGGACCATAAAGCAGAGGCTACAGCCTACCGGATGGCAATAAGCGTGTAATACTCGGGGCCTCGCGACTCATTGGTGGCATTATCATTAAGGCGACAGCTTTCAGCCAGCTTCAGCTTAGGGGAACAGATAATATTAATCCGACTGGATTGGTGACGTTTTATGCGAATTGTACTTGCATTTCATTTCAAGCACTACCAAAATGGTCAAAATGACTAATTCATAATTTCCTATGGTAATTTTATATTTATAAAATATATACAGCGTGCTTTTAGACAATCGAGTTGTAAAACTGTTGATGACGTTCTATGTGAATTTTTTTGACGATATTACCAAAGTGGTCAGAATGATTAATTTTTATAGTTCCTGTGGCAATCATATATGTTTACAACAGTGCATTTTTAGATAATCGAGTGATTTTTAATCAAATATATTAATAGAAGCTTGTGTATTATTAACCTTTTCATGCACTTTAATTTATTTGCTGCAAATGTTCTACTTTAGTTGTTGGTAGTCCTGGTGATAATGAGCTAATTATAAAGCATCCCCCTGGCTATTAGTATCGCCTGAAAATGGCAGCCACGGATCAAACATGGCTGTCATTGGATTTTAATGGTTTGCCTAAAATAAGATTGTGCCTTCTTGGTGCTTGAATTATTAATAACTCAAGTGTAGAGAGTCCTTTGAAAAGATGAGATTGAACGAAAGTGAATGAACTTTGTCGAATTAGATTAGATTGAACAGATTGTTTAAAATAAGATTGGACAGGGATCGTAGTAGCAACATGCAGATGCATTTTGGGACACAAGAACTTATGAATAATCGTGGTGTAAAATTTATTTAAAACGGTAGAACATCGTCCACGGTTGTTCGTGAAAATGTTCGGACGCTATTCATAGATTTTAATATCATAATTTATTTGTAAAGTAAAATCAAATGAAAATATCAATGATAGCAACGTACCTTTAATATTTTAACTAAAATGTAAAGTTTGTTCGCAAGAAATAAAAATGAATTGTTAATAAAAATATTCGAACACTATTCCTCGATTTTAATATTTTGTTGAAAATAAAATCGATGAAGAATCATGATACTGACGTAACTCGTACATTACGCTTATCTATATGAATATATAAATTCTTTATGGCTACAAATGCAACAAAACATTTCAATCATCGATCACAATTGCAATATTTCGCTGAGAGGTTCTCAACTATAGTCGAGTGAATTTTCTCCAGTGAAATTCCTCTCCGATTTTTCATTCGTTTGATAACGTTCGAGATAAATTGCAATTCGATGACTCGCGAATAATTCGCGGTTGTTTCCTTATGGTTCGAGATATCGCACGATTAAGCACTAAAACCGTTTCAGCGAAAGTTTTATCGTTTTATCGATGATTTCTTTTTCTACAATTTGCGAGCGCCATGTGAAATAACGTTTGCCCCCCTTTCTGTTGCAGGTAAGAGAAACCGACAGTTATACGCGCGCCTTTACGGAGACTTAACAGAGCCGTAAGTAAGCGTTGTCGTTTTAAGTGCCCAATAACTATCACTATTATCTCTGCCGATGTATTAACTAGAACGTTACACAATCGTTCGCCGAGTACCAATATCGAATATTCATAGAAATCGGGATTGCAATCCTCGATGTCACGAACAGTGGAATTGCCTTGCAACGAAAGAATCAACTTTTCTCACGAAACGAAACAGGGCTGTCAATTCTAAAGGAAGTCGTAGAATGATACTGCCAGATTGTTCCTTTTGTTCAACGTATCGAGGTAATAAAGTATCACACAATCGTTCTCCAATTGTCCAATTCAGAAACAATTGGAATTCTATGTTTCTGTTCTAATAGAAATTACTGACAGATTCTAAGTCAGATTTTTTTTCGAAAGAAAGTTAAAGTCCTCGTCGTAGAATAATACTACCAGATTGTTCCTTTTCTTCAACGTGTCGAGTAATAAAATATCACACAATCGTTCTCCAAGTGTCAATTGAATATCCATGAAAAATAACAATTGAAATTCTCTGTAGAAACACGAACAGCTTCTATTGTTTTGAAAGAAGAAAACTAAAATCCCTGTCGTAGAATAATGCTGCCAGATTGTTGCTCTTGTTCAATGTATCAAGCAATTAAATGTCACACAATCGCAATAGAAGCAATAAAATATCACACAATTGTTCTCCGTAGAGTATCAATTGAATATCGATGAAAAATAACAATTGAAATTTTGAAAAATGTAAAAGATCACAATTGTATTTTTTGAAAAGAAGATAATCAGTGTCCTTGTCCCTAGAATGATTCTGTTCGTTCCTGTCTATGTATATCATTCCTTTGATCCAACACAATATATTGACACTAGAACCATATGTTTGGTTTTCAGATGTTTCTTTTTTTTTACAATTGCCTGAAAAATACGAATATTAATATTGACCCCTGTTTAGAAAGAAAGAGAAATTTATTTTAATTATTTATAACGATTTATGCGTAAAATATTTTGATACGTATTCAAGATCGGTTATATCATCTATCATTTCTGTTACATATTATTGATACCATGGAACAGAAATAATAAAATAATAAATATCAAAAATAAAATAATAAATATTAAATAAATAATAAAACAATAAATAATAAATAATAAAATAATAAATATGAAAATAAAATAATAAATAATAAGTAATAAATAATAAATAATAAAATAATAAATATCAAAAATAAAACAATAAATAATAAATAATAAAAAATATAAAAAATAAAATAATAAATAATAAAATAATAAATATAAAAAGTAAAATAATAAATATCAAAATACCAACACAATAAATATTCGTTAAATAACGCGAAAGTCCTCGAGCGAACTTTTCTCACGTAATAAACCTGTTAACTCGGATTTTATCTGCTCGGAGGAGCAAAGCTAAAGTCACCGCTACAGAATAATCCTGCAGGATTAGATCGCGAGAAAAAGGACGGAATTTGTCGACAGAGGGGGGAGGGGGGAAGTACGAAGGAGAATGGCGGCGAAAGAAGGTGAGAAAGGTACGTGACCCGAAACGAAGAGGAGACGACGAGGAAGTGACAGTACGAAAAATTTCATTCCCGGTGGAACCTAATTTGTCGACCATGCGCTGTTCCCGCTTGTGAAAAATGCAACTACGTCCGGTCGGTTGGAAATCATGGCGAAATAGAAATGGCCACCGGGAAGGCGAGTTATGTATTTCGCGCCCACAATGTTGTAACTTAAACCGAGCCGACTGGTTTTCGAGCTCTTTGATGAGGTCGTGGAAAAAGAAAGAAAAAAGATAGGAAGAACGCCTTCCGTGGAGGAGGGAAAAAAAATGCGTGCCAGATGACGGTGATGTGCGATGTTGCTTGAGGCTAGATGAAAAATAAAAAAAAAAAAGAGAATCTTTCTCTTTTTTCGGAGATTCAGCGAAATATTTAAAAACAATTGATACCGCGATTAAGCTGATGTTGTATCGTTAACCTCTTGCGCTGGAATGACGTGCGTCGAGAATATTTGCAATATTTTCTCAGTTTTAAATATAAACCAGGCAAAACATAATAAATTTATTACTTTTCAATAATTTCTGTTCAATGATATACCGATGAATTCAAAAAGGTGACGAGTTATTGTATACGGGTTTGGTCACTCGTTATGGTCCGCGAACCCAGTTGCCAGCGCAAGAGGTTAAGATACTTATTTTTGTAGCGAAATATTTCGAACGATGTATCAATTATGGAATGGAAATACTTGAAGTTACTCTTAAGTACATTGCAAATTATTCTAAGTAGAAATTAGTTCGCTTGTGTGACAGATTAAAATCTTTTTGAATTAATAAAAGTTATTGACGAAATTTCACGAGCCACGAGAGAGATGTTATATTCATCGGCATCGATTTATTCTCCTGTGTTGCAGCAACGGATTTTCCAACAGAACAATACCACTTCCTATACAGAAGTTCATTAATCCGCAATTCGAACAACTTATGAACCTGCTCGTATATTTACTTCCTGTTATAATCAGTTCCACAGTTTTAATAACTAAAAAGAACGCCAGAAAAATAAAGGACGGAAGCCGAAGAGCTTCGATTATTTCAACGAACGTTTAGTATTTCTGCTCACAGTCGGCATAATTTTTCAAACGTCAAAGATTGATCAGCTGCACAGCTGAGTTCTTACGCAACTCAGGATTAAAAAGAGAGAGAGAATATCAACGATAAAAGTCGATAGTTAGAGGGCTCGACTGTCGGAGGACTCTCGGTATCGGTTTTCTTCGGAACCCGGAGAGTAATTTAATTTCTTGGAACATTCGTTTAATCAGCGGCGCGTAACGGCAGAGAAAGAGAGAGAGAACGAACTATCGAACAGACAGTGGGAAGAGAGATGGAACGTCTCTTTCGTTTCTTCGTTCATTTTGCATTGCATAATCCGCGACGACGACGACGACGACGACGACGACGACGACGATGACGACAACCGGTAACGGTACACCCTCGGCGCATATTTCTCGAATGAAGTCGGTGTCGGATACTGGTGCATTAGCAGCTTCGTGATCTCGTCCGCCTCTGGCTTGTAACAGAATATCTTCCTCTGAAAACAACCGCAAATACCCAACAGTTGCTCTGTTACTCTGTCGAGCTTCTGCCAGCGAGGAGAAACGGCCTGGAATTATCATTGTTGACAGTCGGCTGACGAAAGTTTAACGTCGTGAAATCGTCGCGTCGTAAATAATAAAGGCGGACGCGGTAATGTAGGTTGCCACGTTGCCGACAATTGTCGCCGTCTTGATCGCGTAATCGCGTTCAAATATACGACGAGCCTCAAGATAGAAATATTTCGTTCCTCGATTTTTCTACGATTTGTAGACTGAAGTCTACAGTTGTGTATCTAGAGTTCGTATCAGCTATCGCAATGACTTTTAGTGGACGATCAGATAAATAACTCACAATTAGTTTCTCATTTTGAATGTCTTTTCTTTTTTTTTTTTTTTTTTTTTTTCAGTAAGTCACATTTAGTAGTCATTTGTTGGATTTTTATGTATGATAGAAGGTCATTGTCTGTGACTCTATATATGGAGTTCGTATCGAGTTGAGGATTAGATAAGTAATTCAGAAATGGAATTTTTTCATTTCGAGTGTTTTTTCTTCTTTTTTTGTAAAAGATGGTCATTTATTGAATTTTTATACATGTAAGAAAGTTATTGTCTATGACTCTTTGGAGTTCATATCAAGTTGACGATCAGATAAGTAATTAAGAAATGGAGTTTCTTCATTTCGAGTGTTTTTTTTTTTATTTTTTTAAATGGTTATTTGTTGAATTTTTATATACGAAAGAAGATCATTGTTTGTGACTCTATATATGAAGTTCGTATCGAGTTAAGAATCAGATAAGTAATTCAGAAATGGAATTTTTTCATTTTGAGTGTTTTTTCTTCTTTTTTTGTAAAAGATGATCATTTGTTGAATTTTTACACATGAAATAACATTATTGTCTATGACTCTTTGATATGGAGTTCATGTCAAGTTGATCATCAGATAAGTAATTTAAAAATGGAGTTTTTTTCATTTCGAGTGTTTTTTTTTTAAAGATGACCATTTGTTGAATTTTTATATACGAAAGAAGGTCGTTGTCTGTGACTCTATATATGAAGTTCGTATCGAGTTGAGGATCAGATAAGTAATTGAGAAATGGAATTTTTTCATTTCGAGTATTTTTTTTTTTAAATGGTCATTTATTGAATTTTTATATATGAAAGAATGTTATTGCCCATGAGTCTTTGATATGGAGTTCATATCAACTGTAATAGCTATAGTGGAAGTTGACGATCAGATCAAATAATTCAGAAATGGAGTTTTCTTATTTTAAGTGTCTTTTTTTCTTCTTTAATTTTATATATGAAAGAAGATTATTGTCCGCGACTTTTCGTTCAAAGTCGTAAAGTAGACATCCACTTGATTTAAAGTAAAACTTCGTTTATGCAAACTCGTTTGATTTATACAATCGTAATCGTGATTTTTCGTTCACGTAGACATTCATACATATATATATATATACACACACACAATCGTAATAGAAACTCGTATTCAGACTGACTATGACGTTTATCACTGTACAATGTTCCAATGTATCGTCCGATGATATTTCACTATACGAGATAACCTCGCAAATGTCGCCAAATATACACGCATCTCTACGAACAGACTGACTTCAGAAGCTGATAGAAAATATTCAACAGCAGAGTGATAGTTAGTAATTCAGAAAATAGCTGGCGACGCCACTATTGGACGACGCCAGTGTCGCTAAACTCCGCCAGGAAGGAATCTCTTAGCCGTGAAATTCGAATTTTAGTACCCTGAAGCCATGGAAACGGCTGCGTTCTACGACGTGGCTCGTAAAATCTTGACCTCCGGTGGTCACCAGGCCATAGCCGTGTCATTCGAGGCAACGTTGAACCACGAAAACCGTTCCGCGATCGTGAAAGTCGGTACCTAAATCGCGTACGTGGTGTCGTAAAGCACGCTCGTGTCGCTCAAAATTCTTAGAGGAGGAAGCACAGTACGCTTTGAATTCAGCGACGTGGAGCTGAATGTGGATTCTCTTTGAACAGCTCTGACGGCGGATAGATATTCCGGATCGTTTGGAACAAAAACTTTGATTCTNGTGTGTGTGTGTGTGTGTGTGTGTGTGTGTGTGTGTGTGTGTGTGTGTGTGTGTGTGTGTGTGTGTGTGTGTGTGTGTGTGTAGATGCAAGTCTTTGGAAAGTTCTGCTTTTGTCACGAACCCATAGACCAAGTTTCTCGGTCTCGTGGTGGATCCTCTAATCTTGGGATGGTTCGTTTCAAGTTCCGAGATTGCTGGTTTTCAGATTAGTTTCTTTGATTTCAAGTTCGATCTCGGTTTCAAAGTTCGATCTTCTTTCTCTGTAATTGATAAAAATATGCAGATTTTTGTCTTTTTATATGAAATTTCGAAATACAAAGTTGCACAGAATGCTCAAGATGTATAAAATATATATTGAAAGTATAATTATATATACTATATATATTAATATAATATTTATTTAAAGTGCAATTATATTAATATAGTATTTATTTAAAGTACAATTATACTAATATAGTAATTATTTAAAGTATAATTATATATATATTAATATAATATTTATTTATAATATTTATTTAAAGTATAATTTTATATATATATTAATATAACATTTATTTAAAATATAATTGTATATATATTAATATAATATTTATTTAAATTATATATTTATATAATATTTATTTACAGTATAATTATAGTTATATATTAATATAATATTTATTTAAAGTATAAGTTACAATTATTATTAATATTATCACCAGTATTATTAATTCAATGTATATAAAGTATACTGTTCTCTATAATAATATTCCGTCTTCCTAATTGAACAAATCCTCAAAAATTTATGAATTTTCATGAACATTCACAGTCTGCTAACTGTTTCACACTGAAAGTCAGCAGTTCACTGTTAGTAATTGTCAGACTGCGGACTTTTTAGTTGCATTCATAGAAAATTTGAAGCTGGAAAAAGTGCACGAAACGTATTAAAGAAAGAATATCAACTGTAATTTCGTTGCGAGAGGAAGAAACGTGATTTTCCATTCAAGTCCCATTTCGAGTAAAAGTTGCGTCAAATAATTTTCATTCCGCGAGATATCCACGCGATCAGCAAACCCGAGAGAGTTTGTTGCTTATAAACGCGAGAGTTTCCACGAAACGAAATGCAACAGTCGCGGTTTCGGTGTTCACCGCTTAACAGCGTGCGCAAATATAAATTACGCAACAAACGCTGCGGTCGGGAAGTTCAGATTTCCATTTTCTGACTTAATTTCGATACGCGAGGCTCGCTCGCGGTCAGATTTTTAACCGCGGCTGTTTATTTACTCACGCGGAACCGAACAACTGAAACCGGATGTATGGTTGTTTTGCTTGCGTAACTGGGGGTTTGATCGCGTTGCGTCATGATTTAACGAGGAAGAATTACAACAGCGACACACGCTGTAATTTATCCAAACGACGGGGTGGTTCGAACGCCATTGTGGTACGTGTCAGTTGTTTCAGATGTTGCGATTCTCACGTTGTCTCTCCGGTCGGACAAAGTCTGTTTTCGTAGCCGAAGTTTCAGCGTCCACGGGAGGCACAGTGTTGAGGCGTTGCTTGCAGAACGAATTATACACCTACCGGAACGTCGACACGACCGACGCTTCTGTTTCTGGAATACTTGGTTACTCCCAAGTCTTGCATCACTTCCACGTTTGACCAGAGCTCTCTGTCTTGTTTTCTCAGATATTATTACATCTTGAGTTGTCTCTCTGTTAGAGCTTTGGGTTACGTTACGGGCTCAAGCTAGAAAGCGTGTACATTCTTCTTAGAAATTTTGGAAGATCAGTGTAAGTTGATAATAATTTTGTGCTCCTACCATTTCTACCAAAAAAAAAAAAATACCAAACAACAATATAAGCAGAAAAGAAAGGATAGCTATGACTAGACTTCGAATCGGACACTCCAAGATCAACAAATCGCCACCCAATACCTGCCACATGAATGCAGAAAATACCGAAACATAAGAAGTAAATACAGATTAAACGGGAAAACACCGCTCTAACCTGCCAGAAACAACAACAAAAAAAAAAAAACGTTATCAACTACCTAAAGACCCAACTATTAAACCAGTTATAAAGAGATAATTAGAGATAGTCGATGCGACTAATATCTAAACCCCCATAAAAAGAAAAATTTTGTGCTCCCTTTCGATCGGTCTCTGAATGATGAGTTGGCTAACAAAACTCCAATCTCACTAGTTGCAAAATTTTGGAACAGTCATCAGTCACAGTTTTGATCAATTATTTGTCTCATTATTTTCTGAACTTCCTCCAAAGTTCCACCACGTGTGACATGTGATCTTTGCATTCGTTGGACTCCTGGAGAGCCTCGGTCCCTTCTCTTCGGAGAAGTTTGGCGCTCGTTTGAAAGGCAAACTTCGCGAGGTGCTCTCTCGTCGGCAGGCTTATTAAATCAGGGCCTGGAGCTGTCGTTTCTTCACAGAGCCGGCAAGTACGCCCCGCTGCTCGTTGCACGTTTTGCGCGAATCCAACGTCGTCTAGATTTCCTCGGCTCGGTAAAAACTTCTCGGTGTGGTTCGCAGGGAAAGGCAAATGCCTCGCGGAACGACGAATGGATCGCGCGATAAAACCAGCGACGTTAAAACGCCCGGCGGCTTCCGCTTTCCTTTTCGCAAAGGACGCCAGTTGCTTCTTTACTTTTACCCTTCGCTTCAAATCCCAGTTTTCTTTATTTTATCCAAGATAAAAAAAAAGGTCCACTTAAATTGATAAATTGTTCGATAAGAGAGAAAAATTGTAACCTCGATTTTCTCAGCTTCTCTGTGACAAGAGCTTCTTGGAGTTTTGAGACAGTTTTTTTTTTTTTTATATGGGGGTTTAGAGTCGCATCGACTACGAGGTCTTTAGCGACGTGTTGGAATTATCTCTTTATAACTGATCTAGTAGTTGGGTCTCCTTTAGTTGATAACGTTTTTTTTGTTGTTTCTGGCAGGTTAGAGCCGTGTTTTCGTTTAATCCGTATTTATTTCTTATGTTTCGGTATTCTTTGCATTCATGTAGCAAGTGTTGGATAGTGATTTGTTTGGTTGCAGGTGTTGCAGAAAAGTGATTCTGTTTTGATTAGGAGATATTCGTGTGTGATCTTGGAGTGTCCGATTCGAAGTCTAGTCATAGTTATCCTTTCTTTTCTGCTTAGATTGTTGTTTGGTATTTTTTGGCAGAAATGGTATGCTATGTCGTGTATTTTGGTTCTATTTGTCGTACTATTTGTCGTAGTCCAAATTCTGTTCCATTCTTCTCTTTCCGCTTTGGTCGTTGAAGCTAGTAGGTCTTGATGTGGGATTGGGATGTTTGCTTCTTTTCTTCGGTCTGTTGTTGCTTATTTGGCTAAGGAGTCGGCTTTTTCGTTTCCTTCGATTCCTTGGTGTGACAGGATCCAGGTGATTATCATTTGTTTATGGTCATTGGTAAGTTCGGTGTATGTTTCCTGAACCATTTGTATGACTTCGTGCTTTCTCGTGGTATTGGTGTTTGTTATCGCGTTTATCGAAGTCAAGGACTCTGTGTAGATTACCGCTGATTGGTATTTGTTTTCTTGTAGTCTTCTTCTAGTATAGCGTATGTTTCAACCGTTAGGATGGATGTGTGGTTGGAGAGCCGTTGTTTTTTTAGTGGCGTTTCTTGCGAATCCGATTCGGTGTTTGGTTTTGAGACTTCTTCGCCCAATTATTTCGGCTTTCCACTATTAATGTTCGTTGAGTCGTGGACAAATAATTTCCCCCGATTTTCTTACTTTTCCAGAGACAAAAAATAAAAAAAGAGGCTCGTTAAAAATAGGCCAAACTAACCACACTGCGTTCCTCGACTTTAGTTTCACCTCTCCGCTACCAAAACATTTGTCAAGTCGCGAAACTCCCATCGCCCCTCATTTTCCCTCAGTCCCCTCTGTTTCGTTCTTCGAGATAATACACGTTGGCTCTGAATTTCCTTTAATTCAACAGTGGCGACCGATCATTCCAACGAAAATGCCCCAGAGCGATTAATACCTGGCCGGAACATTTAACGGCAAACATCGAAGCGACAGGGTTCAGCGATGCGCGAGTTCATAACGTTTCGAAGTTCCTGTCGATTTTAATTAAAACGACTTCAACAAGGGAGTGGGAGGGGGGGGAGGGGGGAGGGTTCACATTTGATCGCGGCTGGAGATATTAAAAGAGGTGGAAAGGTACGTCTGATGAAAATGCTTCGGGCGGTCTGTCAGTCGCTCCTGCAAAAGGATGAACGAGCTCTTCCACACTCTTTTCTTTCTTCTGTCCTGCCCCCTCCCCCCTCTGAATAAATTTCTCGCTTGGATCTTGTAACATCCAATTGTCATTTTAAGATCACCTTTCTTTTCTTGCCAGGATAGTTTCGTAATAGATCTTTGAATAGATCTTTCACACACTTGTCACCTGTGGTTACAACTTGATTTCATTAATAAAATTTAATTCAGTTTCATCGATGAAGTTTCAAGCAGTTCAATTTTCGTTGCTTCGTTCATTCCAGCTGCCGCAGCCAATGAACAAAATATATCGGTCGATCAATCCTGTCTTTGATAATTTATGTCGATTATCAAACGTTTACGAATCGTTCAGCTTCGTGATTTCTTTCATGCCGATTCAGCGCCGTCAAGTCTGATGACAGCGGATTGAGATCGAAAATTTGATACACGAGTTTCGCCGGTTTTTACGCTGTTACGCTGTTTCCTGTTGGGAGCGATGTTTTACTTCAATCACGAACACGTTGGATTTTTATTTTGTCAGCGAGCGGAGTTCCGATAGAAACGTCGGAAGGGACTGATAGACACGCCTGTATGTACATATGTATGCGCGAGCGAAGTTATTGACTGGCTCGACAGTGATTCGCTATTTTATTTATTTCGTGCGCGAACGCCGTTACGGAGTATACCGCGTGCGAAACTAACATCTGCCCCCGGAGAAATGCAAATACCTTTAGGAGATATTTTCGCGTCGCACGGAACACGGTCGATCGATGACTGAGGAAAATCGAAAAGCTATCGAACGAGTATCAAGCGGGAGGACAGCTTTTCCTTTTTAATTTCTTGAAAAAATTCGCAATCTCCCTGTTCGCAATTTCTCTGTATATTAGCCGTAGGTTTTTATTTCCTCTCGAATTGCATTCGAACGAAATTCATCTCTTCAACTTTGAAACCCCTGAAACCTTAAAATATCAGTTGGCTTAATTTATAATATTTCCCCCCTCCCCACACGCATTTCACCTGTATTTTTTTAACAAAAAAGGCAGTCAGTTTCAATTTCAATTTTACAAAATTTATCACACGAGAAACGAGAAAATTTATGTCTAGCGTATCATCGTTTCATATTCACGACAACTTCTCCGAAATTAAAATTACCAGACCCGAAGTTTTTACATCTGCACTGTAAATTGTAATACTCTCTGAACCATTTTTACTTCATCCTTTGATATTTGTCCAAGCTTAGCGAGCATCGACTCAATTAAAAGAGATGACGTTTAGACCATTCCTCCAGCGAAAAAAAAGTTGGAAACAGTTGCAACAACGGTCGTCAGCGAAGCGCAGAGAATGCGAGGAATAATCCTTGCTGTTTACGAAGTGAATAATAAACGCGGATACGCTCCGCGTTTATTGTGTGTAATTTACACGAGTTTCCATTTCACAAAAATGGCACCGACGTTTCACGGAACGCCGTCTGTTTCGCCGTGTCAACTCGTCTGCGCTTCGCCATGAAACGTCCGCGATAAATTTTCCCCGGAGATTGTTAAATTAATTAGAAGACTCGTCGTTAAAGCGAAAACGTTGTCGTGAAACTTCACGTCGCAGCCGACGTGCTCGCCACGGATCGATACGTTTCTTTCTCCTTTTTTTCTTGTTTCGTTCCTTCCACCAGCGAAAAAGCGGCATGCGTGAAAATGAAAATCTCGACAGCGACGCAACGTTCGAAATATATCTCAATATACACGCAACGAAGAGATAATGATGTCGCGCGCGACTCTGAATGAAACTCGCAGGACGCAGGCCCGTTTTTTGCCAATTACACGGCGACTACGCGCAGCTGTTCAATTCTTCTCAGCGCGAACATTTTTAACTCGATTCTTCTGCACATATGCATGTACGTTCGTACACGTGTTTCTCCTTCTTCTTGCGCCCCGATGTTCTTACTTTCCTTGCTGTTTATTAACACCAAACAGAACCCAATTGATTCGTTCTCCATTTAACTGCAACGTGTGTTTCATTACTCGGTTTCATTACTACTTTCGTTGTTGATTGGATCGATATTTGAATTGCATGGTGGGAGGGAGACTGTGTAAAATCGCGGAGAACAGCGGTTTCAATTTTTGAAACGTTCATCGATGAAATTGCTGATTACTTTCCTTTCTCTCTTTTTTTTTTTTTTTGCTTTCGATACGGACGAGAAACTACTAGTGGATAATTTTGGATTCTCTCTTTCGTTTGCACTTCGTTTCGTAATTAAAAAATAAACTGAATTTTCTAGCGACCTTGGCTAACGTTTGTAGTACGACAACATATACAAATCTTTATTTACGTATTTTATATTACGTAAAAATTATTACGTAAAAATCCACCTCAATAGTTCGCCAAAAGTTACGAATTTATTATCGATTAATTAAGTAATCAATAAACCAAATGGGTCAATCATTCCTGATATCCTGATGTCAGTTCCCATTCGAAATCGACTTTTGGCGACAAATCACAGAAAGACTGACAACAAGATCATTCCGATTTTGTTCTCTGATTGACGTTTGAAACGTAGGATTATCCAAAGATCATCCTGCCAGACGACGTCAAAATCAATGAAACAAACGACAGAAAAGTGGTTCGACAGACGATCGTTCAAACGAACGAGTTCTTTCTCGCGGAATCAATCGAACGAGCCTAATTACAGATACATCCTGTACACGGTTTCGCTTCTTAATTGATTAACGACGGCGCCTAGCTGTGTGCAAGCAGTCGCAGACGTTTTCAGAACGGTATTTTAATTGAGATAAATATGCGTTAACCGTATAAACGTGCCCGGCTCGCCACTTTCAAAGGCGGACGTAATTACAAACGGCTGGTTCGGCTGAAATCCGCGATAATGTGCAGGCTTTATCACGGGTGTGATCCGCGGATGATTATTATTAATTAGCCAGTACCTCGTAATTGCACGTCTCCACTCCGACTGGAAATCTAGCTGGAGGATCTCGTCTTTCTCTTTCATTACGTTGAAATATATTTACCCTCGTCGCGGTGGCATTAATCACGAGAATAACTGTCCAAGCAGCTGGAAGCTGAGAAGTCGCGGATTGTCTTCGTCCGGTGAATCCTGGAGTTGGAGAAGAGAAAGGTTTGCACGCGGTGGATGCAATCGTCGAGTGGTTTGTAACTGCCACAGTGTACAAAGACACACTCGACACCAGTTGAAATACAGAGTGAAGGTTTCAATATATTTACGAAACATTTGAAAATTGCACGGGATGCGCGTAAAATTCCCTGTAAAAGTGCGGCACAGCTTTCCAAATTAAATTTGAAGCGTTCAGCAATTTTTCACTTGGGTACTGTTTTAATTATACATTTTCAAATGCATGAATTTGCTTTTGAAGATCCACATTTCAGTTGCAATACGTAGCACGTGAAACAATTTTCTGTTTAGATTCTATTTAAAGTAACGAACGTTATATCTGTGGAAATGTATGAAACTCCGCCGTTTGTTTATAACATAATATCGCAACGGTGCTTTACTTTCAGCATCGTTTCTCATGTTGTTTTTTTTTTTTATTTGCTTAACAAAGCCGATCAATATTATGCGTAATATTGATGGAAAACGGAATAAATAGGGAGTGCGGTATTCCAAATCGGCTCGTAACAATGCAATTTTGGTAAAAGGTTCGCCGACCCTTGTGGACGAAACGGCGGGAAATGCAACGTTTACGCGCGAGTAGGCGCAATGCGGCATGCAATCTGCCAAGTAGAAAATACTCGGCAGCTTTTGCCGAGTGTTAAACGTTTCGTAAAAAAATATTCGTTCCAAGTTGACGCGGTGATTAATCACAGCTTTTAAGTTGCTGGGGATTATCGGCTATCTTGCAACAGCGGCGAGTAATTACCCAATCGTTGAGTATGATCCTAAGAGGACTCGAGGATGAGATACGCGAAACCGCGGCTCCGGGTATCGGTCAATCACGTCGAACTTCTCAGTCCAGGGTCCGGGTTGCCTAAAACCGCGCATTAATCATGGCATTAGAAAGTTCTACTGTCGTGGGACTAATAAGTTCCCTCGTGACTATCATTTTCACGCGGAACGCTCGATTACGACATCGAAGCGAGCGCGCGGAGCTACTCACGGATAAATAAATTCGAGTGCTCGCAAACAAATCGAAGCTTGGTAACGAAATGAAGGTGTATCGTTGCGTAATCCCAACAAAGATCAAGACGGAATCGGCGAAACGATCGCGGCGGGTTTTTTCTGCGTTGCACTTTTATCGGTGCGATCACGCGATCGCTTTTGCCGCTCGACGCGTCCGGAGCATTAATTTCTACGATTGTGCGTGAAGTGCCGCCGAGGTTGTCGCGTTTGTTCGTTCGAGTTATTAATTTATGCCGCGCAGTCAGGCGCCAGAAGTTGAGTTACGATACGCTCTCACGAAAGGCTGGCTCGCGATATCAGGCCCCGTCGCATCGGCGACGAAAAAAAAAAATACGAATATCGTAATACGGGAAGAAACGCGTTATTCGCAGTTGCGTAACATGGTCGTAATGGACGCTCGAGTTGAATGTTGTCGTTTTATAGTATCGGCGATCGAGGAAAGAGCAACGAAAATAGAATCTGCAGCAAGAGCAGGGCGTGGCCGCGGGAAAATGTATTTTACGCTTGATACGCGGTTCGTTCCGTTTCTTTAAAGTTGTTTAAAAGGATACGGCTCGTAAAAGCGTGGACAAGGCTCCCGCAGTGTTATGCAACTGCAACGAATTACGCGCGTACGTTGCGGCAAAAAGAAATTCACGAGACGTCTCCGTTGACGCATCGCTGCGTCTGAATAACCACGACGCAGTATTTGCGTATGCACGGTAACGACGTCGTCACGTAACGTCACAGAGGGGTGAATATCCTGCACAGCTTATTCTCAGAATAATCGTTTGACCCGTCTACCGGAGATACCTGTTTTCCAATAATTTAAGCCGTATACCGTGTAATTTACCATCGATCCCTGCGACTTTATTTTCATAGCGTAATTATAGCAGTTGGAACGATGATTTAATAAGCTGAGGGCTCGTGGAAATATTGAACGCCGCATAAAATTACATAAATACGCGGCTTCAATCCTACATCCATTCATAACTATATATTCATAACTAATCGTTCATTTATAATTATAAAAACCATAACCAGTAAAAGAGATTCGTTTTATGATATTCCATAATAATAATAACTAGAAACTTTAATTACGTATACATAATGGTACATAACTGGGATATCGATTGTAGATCTTTCGAAAACCGCGCGCCTGCGTACGCATCCGCGAATCTTCGCGCCCAATTTGGAGGGTGTGCGCATGCGTCGATCAAATCTGCGTTTAGTACGACGCCATGTTTGATGGAGTGTGACAGAAAAATTCTGCTGTCGAAAATTTGCGAATAATACATCTCTTGCACACGTAAGTTGATTAACATATTGTAAATAATATCGCATATCAATCGTTCTATGTCGTGATGGTTCTGTAATGACTTGATTATCGCGAAATTATCCCAAAATTTAGTACAATAATGTTAATAAATGTGTTAATAAATTGTGGGTTATTTTGACATCTCTGTTGTATTTGAATCGACAAACGTGTTGCAAAGTATATCATGTTTTAGTTATTCCATCCTCTAATCGTTTTGTAACAACACAATTGTGAAATTACTCGAAAATTTTGTACAACGTGCACATACTTAGATTTGAGTTTTCATCCTATATGAATTGATTAATTTGTAGTAGAGCGCATCATTGATTACTCAATCTGGTGAAACTCAATAATTTACCATTGATCCCCGAGGTTTTATTTTCATAGCGTAATTATAATAATTTGGACGATTTTAGTTTGAAGGCTCGTGGAAATATTGAACTCCGCATAAAATTACATAAATACGTAGCTTAAATTGTAATATTACCCATTCATAACTGTAAGAATCATAATTAGTAAAAAAATTCGTTTTATGATATTTCGTAATAATTAGAAACTCGAGTTACGTACATATAATGCACTGGGATATCGATTGTAGATCTTTCGAAACTCGTGCGCCTGCGTACGCTTCCACGAGTCTTCGCGCCCAATTTAGAGCGTGCGCGCATGCGTCGATCAAATCTGAGTCTAGTGCGTCGCCATGTTTGGTGTAGGGTGACAGAAAAATTCCGCTGTCAAATGTTTACAAATAATGCATCTCCTGCACACGTAAGTTGATTAACATACTGCAAATTACATCGCATATCGATCGTTCTATGTTGTGATGATTCCATAATGACTCGGTTATCGCGAAATTATCCCAAAATTTAGTACAATACGTGTTAATAAATTGTTGGTTATTTTGACATTTCTGCTGTACTTGAATCGATTAACGTGTTGCAAAGCATACTGTGTATCAGTTATTCTATCCTGTAATCGTTTTGTAACAACACAGTCGTGAAATTACTCGAAAATTTTGCGCAATATGTAGGTAGATTATATATACGTTATTTTGAGGTCTCTGCTGTACTTGCAAATCGATTAGTATGTTGCACTGTATGTGTCGATTGCTCGATTCAGTGAAATTCAATAACGATACACAGACATTGTGAAATTACTTCAAAATTTTGTACAACGTGCGTATATGTAGATTATTTTGATTCCCCATCGTGTACGAATTGATTAATATGTATTAGAGCACACCATGTGTCGATTACTTGATCCGGTGAAATTCAATAAGGGCGCGGTTCCTACGAAACTACATCAAAGTTTCGTTCATAAACACTATAGGTTATGGTAACATTTCCCGTATACATAAATTGATGAATATGTTGCAGGGCACGTCACATATAGGCTACTCGATCCTCTAGTTTAATATCGACGCCTATGTCACGAGATTGCTCCAAAATATTGCACAATGTTTGCAGATGTTATAAGTTAGTGTTCAGAGGTTAGAATCGGGTAGTGTTGTATGCTGTTATTAAATACGATAACTACTACTGATAGCACGATATTGCACGTGTACCATATACTGGTCAACGACCTTATAAACAAACGTAAGACAAAGCACCCCCTTATACGTTATTGGCTTCCAAATAACAATCGAGCTAACGATAATTCTGTTTGTCTAGGGCTTCCAGCGTCCGCGGACCTGATTCGCCTCTGAGCTCGGATCTGGCGCTTGATAAGCCTCGTCCTATACCATCACCCAGGTAAGCTACTTTGCGGTTGCAGCCTTTTCTCGCCCTCTGAATGCGAATGGAAAACCTCGACCCCGATTTTCTCCGAGTAATAAACACGGTTTAATTGGAAAACTTGGGCACCGTCCGGAGGACTTTGTTTCTCACGGTCGGGGCTGTTCATCTCCCCGAAGAGGAGATGCTTCGACCTACATTAAGGCAGGGTTTTGATATATTGTACGTCAATCGAGAGACCGTGAATAGAATTCGTGGAAACAATATACATAAAAGGAAAAGTTATAAAGTCATTTGCATACAACGTATTTCGTCACCCGTATTAATTTCCAAGGGATCACGATTCAGAAACACTGCTGAAATCGTGTTCAAAACGAGCTCGACGCTGTCTGTAACATTTCTCGTATTAATTTTCTATAATCACATTGTCATTATGTTATTTACCGGAATACATCGAATACGATGGGCTCATATCGGCCGGAACATATCAAACAACAACGGGACCCGCGTAATTGTATTAATTCAATTAGTCGAAAGGCTGGTTCTTTGCTGACTTAAAATTTCACAGTATTCGTGTTCAGAGTGTTAATAAACCGTATGTGTGTACGTAGTTGCCGAAGGGTGCTCTTGGAAATTCTATTTTTAGCGGAGGTAGGTACGTTTCACTCCGTACTCGCCGAGATTCACCCCTCGACAGAGGCTCGACGTTCGATAAGCCTGGCAACACAATAAACCATTCGCCGTGCACACTGAAACGCCTATTTTATTTCCTCATCGACACGTGATATTTCGAGCCCTTGGCTCTGTCGACTGCGACGGAATCGAATCCTCCCTGAACTCTTGTTCGCCACCTGACGAGAGTGAGACAACGAGAGAGATTCCACGCCATCGTGTTCCCCGGCTAAACCACTTATTATCGAGCATCCGCGTGGCTTTCCTTTGTTTTTTCTCGCTTTTTCCCTCTGTCCCCTCGCTCAGCGTGTGTTCCGTAAGCGCAACGAGAGAGCATCGAAAAATGAAAAGAAGAAAGAAAGAAAGAAATGGAAAGAAAGAAAGGGAAAAATTCCACAATGCGAACGTAGAAACGACGTGACACGGGAGACTGCAAAGCGAAGTTGTAATTAGAGGCCAACTCGTTCCGCCGTCTAATTAAAATATGTTGCTGATTTTCGATAACGTGTGGATTATTCCTCGAAGAAAGAGGATCGTGAAATTCGCTTTTTTTTTTTTTTTTAAATAAAATTGCAACATGTTAATTAAATTAATAACGATGCTTAAGTTAAATGAAATTTCTTACTCGTAGAAAAATTTCGGAATTTCTTGGAAAAGTTTGAAAGACATGCGAGTAATTTTTAAAATTTCCTTGTCATTGATAAATTTCACTACCGTGCCTATTTAGAACAATTCCATTAAAAGCTTTGATATTTTTCTTACCTTTTAAGATCTACGATTGTTTTTCCAGAAATTTATTTATTTATTTTTATTTGAATTAAATTTTTTTAGCATAATGAAATTTAGTTTCAAGTTTCGTTCGTTTGCTCGATGCTTCGTAAAGTCTGCATAAATCTTTTCAATATGGTCAAAAACTCGATAAACTATAATTATCATCTGATATATAAAGTCTTGTTATTGTCACCTAATTATAATCAATATCTATTAACTGTATATATTAGGGATCAAATTAAAAAGATTCATTGGGACTGTATATTGCATTAATTTATGTGCTTATGCCCATACATACAGTGTATATCATAGACAACGTGAAACGTACGTCAACAAATCTCTTTTTGGTGGAAGTCTTATTTTAGGCGACTGCGATATTCAAAGTTTATGGAAATTGTTGGCCTTCGTTTGCAAATTTCGCCGGACGGTAGCCAGTTAGCAATTCGATGGACCATGTGCGTGTGCATTATCCTCGAAATTCTCCGCGAAGTATTTGCACGATCGTTTCACGTGGTTGCATCGTTCGCATAACTTGCAGCACTATTTGTGTTCATCAGTTCGTGTTGACCTAGTGCAAGCAGGTCAGTTGTAAAATAGTTTCATCGAATGTCACGGTACGTTATCGTGAACTGAAACGTGAAATTTAGTTATTCGCGCGCGCGTGCATGTATATATCATATTTCTTCTCTCTCAAATATTTGAAAGAATTATTCACTGAGGTAGAAACTTCGGTTTCGACGTTTCAATGGGCAGTTCGTTGAATATTTAACAGATAGTGGATGATAATTCGCGCGTCGTAAAAATGTTCCTCATCTCGGGCGATGAACGCGAAGTTTATGGGATTTTTTCTTCAATTTTTCGTTGCTCTACTTCCAGCTGAAATCGACAGAGCTGAACACCTCATCACGTTTGGATTTCACGTCAATTTAAACTCGGCGCAGACTTTTATGATTATCCAGTCTAAATGATATAAAGTACGCTTTGTACGCGTCTTGAAAAGCAATATCCTTCGTGTTTCTTTCTTTTCCACGTTAAAAACGTAAAATAATCTGGTTATATACAGATTACAGAGAGTGCTATTGATTTTATGTTCTCCTAAAACAGCTATGAATCCACAATTGTCGAACGATAAACCGATTACTCATCCTCTCGTCCGCGAAATTACGATTTCATTGCGTTACGTCGGAGCACGGCCGTTCTGTTTCATGTTTCCATAAATATTTCATCGTGATGTTGTCAAAAAGTTGTCTCACAAATATCGCGAAAATTCGATAATGGACTGCAATACTGTTTTAAAAAATACGCCGCGCGGTGTTCTGTATTTTAATATTACGATATTTTCACCATTATCAGATTATTGCCTATAAAATGTAAATTGTTTATGTACATTTTCTATCGTATACACAGGAAATATCTTGCAACATGAAAATGTTACACACATTTTTCGAAATTCATCGAGAAAGTTCGTAATTTTACGAGACAATGCTACGCAATCCTCGACGCTGAACAAACATACTCAACTCGATTAAATCTACAATCTAAATTAAAAAGATTCACTCGAATTTTATATACTTTATATTTTAGTAACTATACTTTATACTTTATATACTTACTTTACTTATTTACTTTACAACTTATATACTTTATAAAGTATATTTTATATACTTTATATACTTAAATATTTATATACTTTATATACTTTATATACATTAATATAATTTAGAATTGTTGCAAATATTTATTTTAGCGTACGTGTTTCAATGCGGTTGATAGTGCAGTGTCTGAGTCTCAGTCTGTCAATCACTATTCTTGTATCAGGACAATAAAACGTTTCGAATAGAAGACCTCTCTCGTGCAGAGAGGCGTACGATAACGCTCCATTAGCGGATCAATTTGCAATTCTATCAAAATCGATCCCTCGTAAGATTACTGTCGCCGATACGCAAATGCACTCGTCGCATTATTCGTGCCTAACTCCGAACGAATAATGAACAGAATGGCTGCGCCAGCTTGGTTTAAGTCGCTCGGTTAAGTCGGTCAGTTTTCCGGTTGCTCAATAACCGCTCGCTTGCATTGAAATGCAACGTATAAAACTCGTATAATGCGTTAGAGGCGATGTCAGAGTGCTTTATGATGTACTTGAGCCGCGTTCGTGAGAATCAGGGCGAATGAGTGTTAAAAATAGACCTTAAAGTTACAGTGAAACTTCGTTTGTATGAACTTGTCTGTCGAGAGAGAGAGAGATGTAGTACGTGTAATTTACATGGAGTTCACGATCGCACGGTTTATAATCGAAATTTCATTCACTTCGAGTGTTTAAAATTACCAAAAGTCCAAGATTAAATAAACGAGCATGAAGCAAACGAAGAATGCATTTGATATTGCATATTTATTCAACATGTTGTAATATGTTGTCCCATTTGGAACTTTAATAAATAAGCCAATTATTTTGTTATTCATTGATTAGGATTGTCTATATAAAACATTCTGATACGAAAGAAACAAATCAAATGATCGTGCCTATTTGCACGAATTTGATGAAATGTTGGTGAAGCAACAAGCAAACGAAATGAAATTCTCAAAACGTGGATGAGTGGATGAGTGTGAACTTTCAAAGTGTACGATTTTAATAAATTGTATTCAACAAGAAGTCCATTTAACAAATGGAGTTTACGTTCGTATATAAGAAGAATTCGTCAGAATGGATTGTAGCAAAAGGTTGAGTGAACGCTAGTTCAATAAAAATGTTTGGGAAGTACATTTCTCATTCGATGACGCGTTAAATGCTCGCAACTTCAAACTTTCTCTCAACGTCAATCCAGCAGAGTGAAGTACCAGTTACGTAACTCGTAGGGCACGTCAAACTTGACCTCGATTTGAAAAGAAAACACGAGCTGGTACACATTGACTGATTAAAAGATACGTCAGGTTTATCCTTTACCGGATTAAGCTGTTACCAAAGTTTTGTTTCTGAAACGTTTAATTTACCGAGTATCTCGGTGTTTCTTTTTTTTTTTTTCTTTAGCCAAATCTTGTGTTTCATTCTTTTATGTTGTGACAAAACTGTGAAATAAGAAGGGAATTATTGATAATCAACAAGTCATTCGCTCTAAATTTTCATCATTTTTGTTAGAATAGGAATGGATCAGGATTGAACGAAAGGATCCGTGAATTTATTGATTTTATTATTCAACAAAGTTTATTCTACTTTGCCTCAATGAATGAATGATCATTCTTTTCATCAGTTCAATCATACGTGTAAATTTTTATTCGTCTTGAACTTTTTTAAAAATAACGTCCGTGAATCTATATTGATTTTATTATTCTACAAAGTTCATTCCATTTTATCTCATTGAAATAATCTTTTTATCAGTTAGCCACACGTATGAATTTTCTAGTGTTCTTCAACATTTTCAAAAATGAAAGAACAATTTTCCGACGCTGTGAAACGGGATGATCTCGGAGAACATCGTTCCTTTTATCTCTCGTATTTTTATTACAAATTTTTAACTTCCTAGGCTTCAAATGATTCACGTCCACGTCTTATCTATATTTAGAAAACATATTGAAGACACTCTAACATCCTCTAATAATGATTCACAATGTTTTACCAGACTCTGACCTCATTGAATACAACGAACCATGATACACATGCACAGACAGACGCATTGAAAAAATGAATGTTGTGAAACACGTTGCTAATGAAACTCATTGGTTCGCAAGAACTGTATCACGTGTGTCGTTAACTCAACGTTGTGAAATATTTTTGCTTGGTCGTATGTGAGTGTGTGTGTGTGTATGAGCATGTGTGCTCGCGTTGTAAAAGTCAGCAAAAGCACGATTTGCGCACGCACTGTCCTTCCAGCCACGGCGGCGGTGTTACGAGCGTCTGCTCTGAAAATTCAACTAGCGTTAATGCAATTTCCTACCCGACGTTTTTACTTCATCGGCCGGAACGGCAGCGGTTTTAACCCGTCGCGACCGCATCAAGAAACCTTCCACGCGACACATAATGGAGCTTCATATGGACCGCTTTTATTATTAACGCGAGTTCGTTTTACCAACGCTGCGACTAAAATGTGTGACTTGTGCGTTTAAAATTATTCAAATCTACGAAAATTTTTGCAAATCACGAAATTCCGTGAAAAATTGCGGGTTAATTACTTTGACTTTATTTTAGACGGTTCTTTTTTTTGAATAATTTGAATCTCTGCACACACACACACACACAGGTTCACAAAAATATTTGAAAATTTGTAAATACTCATGAATGTATTTTATATGACACAACTTTATTATTGCAAGACCAGATTATCACGATATTTTATTGTACGTGCACGAAACCTAGAAGGGAGCATTTGGAATAATTAATCGTTAATGAACTTGAATATTTAATAGATTTAGTGTTCGTTACACGCTTGAGATTACCACTCGCGCCACAATTTTTCACCATTGACAATATTTCGAATTATTTCACTGAACCATACTGGAGTATTACGATTTCGACGTCGTCATTAAGTGTTCGTACAAACAGGACCGTTTCTCTATCTCAAATTTTCTGTTGAATGTCGTCTAATCTATAATTTCTATTTGATTCACCTAAAGAGGAAACGCTTCACAGCGAATCCGTTCGCCGGTGAATTTCAACGAGCCTTGAGAAATCTCGAGAAATCTGGCTAATTTGGTCAGATTTATTTCCTATTCGAACTTCGTCGAGCTATCGGCGCGTTTTCGCGGTTCGTTTGGCTTCAGCGAGGACAGGGACGAATGGAATATTAAACCAGTTGGAAATTACACGCGTGCAAAAGCGTTCTATCGGGAAATAGCAGGCGGAGGAATCCGGCGGGCGACGGACGATCAAACGCGAGTCGGTTTTTTAATTTCGTTAGCCGGCCGTTTTCATCGATAAACGTCCCCTGATTGAAACCAGCTTTCGTCTCAGTGGCGTTATCAATCGCCTCGAAATTGTCGCGTTCGCGAGTTATCCGCACTCGCGCGCGAATTTTTACAATACGTCGCTCGAATTGTTTGCTCACTCGCTCGTGATTTATTGCTCGATTCGTTGCTGACAACAATTTCAATACCTCCTTTATAGAGTTTCATCCAGGAAATTGTAGCTTTTCGGTTATTCGCGATCAGAAGGAAGGTTCAAGTCCAATCCAAGTCACGTTTGGTGTCTAAGGGTTGTTTTATAGTTCGTTTTATAAGTCAGGTTCATTGTGTCAATGAACTTTCACGTTCAAGTTCATGTCGAATAAAAACGTTGAAATGATGAATACATTGCGACGTCGCCTTTTTTTTGAACCCTAAAATGTGTACCTGCAAGTTTCGAAAATCTACTCACAGGTACGTTTGACGTTTTATAACATTCAAATCTTTCGCAAGTAGTCGAATCTTGGGAATCAGAATGTTTAGTGATGCTCCCAATAGGATCCAGAAGAGTGATACCACTTATATTGTATATTTGTGTAGAATTGTGTCAATTCTCAGGTGCATTCGTATCAACACAATAGCTCGCAAGCTCGCGTGCCATATTTCAAAATTACACACATATAGAAACTATGACGTGCATTCAGTTCTCTGAATTAAAATTTGTGTTCCTGTGCACATTCGGGAGTTTTCTAAACTAAGACACGTGTTACCAATGATTTTTCAGTAATTATTTTATCGTCAGGTTACGTTGCAATACATTTTTGCTAGGGGTGTGCGAGAACCTAAAAATATCGATGGTCGGGACGAGCCGGGTTCCCGAAAATTTCGAGATTCCCGAAAATTTTGAGAATTTAATAGAGATTGAAAATCTTAAAAAAAAAAAAAAAATGTCGAGTGATAGTGAGAGTAAAGTTGTGGTAGTAGGAAGTAGTGCAGAAGATGTCGTGCAAAGGAAGAAGGTAAAGAGAAGCTCTGTTTGGGAACATTTGCAGGAAAAAAAAAAGATACAAAGGCGGAATGGACACGTTATCACCATGAATTTAAAACTAAGTACGCAAATACTATTAGTCTATTACGCCATTTGAAGCATATGCATCCAAACATGTACTAGAAAAGAAACTGATGTAAAATTTGTCGCACGTACAAAGTGATACGCGAAAGATTGTTAAACCAAAAGCTGTAACAGAAGGAATTGCTCGAATGATGGTCCTAGATCTGCGATCTTTCGGTATAGTTGAAGGCGTGGGCTTTAACGAATTATTTAAGCTTGTTCCCAATCCTTTCCTAAATCCCAACTCAGTCAGGAATCCCGATTCTTTCGAGAATCCCGACTTTTTCGGGAATCTGATATTTCGAGTTCACGCACACCTCTAATTTTTGCAGCAATTTTAGTCTACCATTAAAAAGTACCATTGGAAATACTCATAAAAGTATTCGAATTCTACGATAAGGTTGAAACCTATTCTGAAAGCTACTCTAATTTTTTTTTTTTATTGAATAATTCCAGGCTTATCCTTGATCTAACTATAATTATATATTATGTATTATGTAATTTATATATATATATGAAACTAATACTACATATATACAAAAGAAACGTAGCTTGTTATAAAAATAAATATATCTTGGTACGTTAAGTATCACAGCTTAGCAATTAATTCTTATATGTATTTAAGAGTATAAGAACTATGCAACTGCTAAACTGTATGACACAGTATAATATAAGCTTCAAATTTTTATAAAACTATCTACGATTTTAAGCTGTGTTTGATTAATGGAAGGATTAGAATCTCTTAACATCAAGACTTTCTCGATTGTGATTTGGTATATTTTCAATTGATCGAAAAGCTATGCTCTGTTTCATCCCCTGGTATAGAGACTCCATCTGTACTCGCAACCCTCTAACAACAGCGCGTCGTTACCGACTGTTGCAGACAAATCCACCCCCTGTACGGGGAGAAAGCCGGGCTGCTGGGCTACTGCGATCCGCTCGGTAACGCAGAGAATTTCCCACCAGCCCCGAACATCGTCGTCGAGGGTGGCAGAATCGAGTTTGTCCGCCCCTCGCAGGATGGCACCACGACATCCCGTAGAAACACCATGTCCCGTGGCTCGCAGACCTTCAACGACGAGTCCGAGAAGTCTGACCCAGCGAAGGTAAGTCCACTCTTTCGTTTTCCATCGGTCGTTCAACTCGCCTCCGTCTCGTTTTTCTTTTTCCCTCCCGCCCCCCCTTTTTTTTCTTTTTCCTTTTCACGCGATTGTGTTTGCTTAGACACCGTTGTTTACACACCTCGTTCGAGTCGTGGACGAACTCGGCCAACCGAGTTAACCACGAGCACGACTAAAGTGTGGTTTAGCACTTACGAATACAACAGACAGCGCCGAATTTTTCATTTCTTCCCTTTTTTTTTTTTTTTTTTT